>NC_091568.1:41181587-41191587 GCF_042767895.1 Penaeus vannamei | reverse complement strand
AAACGACCTCAATTGACCTGGAAGCATCCCACACAAGCACAACCGGAGGAATAGGTACCATTTTCCATTTCATGAATAACCCATTTTTTAAAGTCTTGAACTGCATATTTTCTCTTTTTGAACTGCTCATTTTCTATTCTTGAACTACATATTTTCTATTCTTGAACTATCCATTTCCTATTCTTGAACTACCCATTTCAATTATTTTATAATTTTATAATTATTTTATAATTATTTTAAAAATAAAAAATATTTTCCATTCTTGAACTATCCATTTTCTCTTTTTGAACTGCCCATTTCCCATTCTTGAACTACTCATTTCCTATTCTTGAACTACTAATTTCCCTTTCTTGAGCAACCCATTTTCTATTCTTGAACTACCCATTTCAATTATTTTATAATTTTATAATTATTTTATAATTATTTTCAAAATAAAAAATATTTTCCATTCTTGAACTATCCATTTCCCATTCTTGAACTACATAAATTCCATTCTTGAACTACTCATTTCTCATTCTTGAACTACTCATTTCTTATTCTTAAATAACCCATTTTCTATTCTTGAACCTATTTCCCATTCTTAAATAACCCATTTCCCCTTTTTGAACTACCCATTTCCTGTTCTTAAATAACCCATTTCCCATTCTTAAATAACCCATTTCCCATTCTTGAACTACCCATTTCCCATTCTTGAACTACCCATTTCCCTTTCTTGAACTACCCATTTCCCATTCTTAAATAACCCATTTCCCCTTTTTGAACTACCCATTTCCTGTTCTTAAATAACCCATTTCCCATTCTTAAATAACCCATTTCCCATTCTTGAACTACCCATTTCCCATTCTTGAACTACCCATTTCCCTTTCTTAAATAACCCATTTCCCATTCTTAAATAACCCATTTCCCATTCTTAAATAACCCATTTCCCATTCTTAAATAACCCATTTCCCATTCTTAAATAACCCATTTCCCATTCTTGAACTACCCATTTCCCATTCTTAAATAACCCATTTCCCATTCTTGAACTACCCATTTCCCATTCTTGAACTACCCATTTCCATTCTTAAATAACCCATGTCCTATTTTTGAACCCATTTCCATTCTTTGAACTACCCATTTCCCATTCTTAAATAACCCATTTCCCATTCTTGAACTACCCATTTCATTCTTAAATAACCCAGCTGCTGTCCTATTTTGAACCCATTTCCCATTCTTGAACTACCCATTTCCCATTCTTAAATAACCCATTTCCCATTCTTAAATAACCCATTTGCCATTCTTGAACTACCCATTTCCCATTCTTAAATAACCCATTTCCCATTCTTGAACTACCCATTTCCCATTCTTAAATAACCCATGTCCTATTTTTGAACCCATTTCCCATTCTTGAACTACCCATTTCCCATTCTTAAATAACCCATTTCCCATTCTTAAATAACCCATTTCCATTCTTTGAATCCACCATTTCCCATTCTTGAACTACCCATTTCCCTTTCTTTAAATAACCCATTTCCTATTCTTAATAATCCATTTCCCATTCTTAAATAACCCATTTCCCATTCTTAAATAACCCATTTCCTATTCTTAAATAACTCATTTCCCATTCTTGAACTACCCATTTTCCCATTCTTAAATAACCCATTTCCTCATTTTTAAATAACCCATTTCCCATTCTTGAACTACCCATTTCCCATTCTTAAATAACCCATTTCCCATTCTTGAACTACCCATTCTCCCTATTCTTAAATAACCCATTTCCTATTCTTGAACTACCCATTTCCTTTCTTAAATAACCCATTTCCCATTCTTCTGAACTACCCATTTCCCATTCTCTAAATAACCCATTTCCCATTCTTGAACTACCCATTTCCCATTCTTAAATAACCCATTTCCCATTCTTGAACTACCCATTTCCCTTTCTTAAATAACCCATTTCCCATTCTTGAACTACCCATTTCCCATTCTTAAATAACCCATTTCCCATTCTTGAACTACCCATTTCCCATTCTTAGATAACCCATTTCCCATTCTTGAACTACCCATTTCCCTTTCTTAAATAACCCATTTCCCATTCTTGAACTAACCCATTTCCCCATTCTTAAATAACCCATTTCCCACTTCTTGAACTACCCATTTCCCATTCTTGAACTACACCCATTTCCCTTTCTTAAATAACCCATTTCCCATTCTTGAACTACCCATTTCCCATTCTTAAATAACCCATTTCCTATTTTACCCATTTCCCATTCTTAAATAACCCATTTCCCATTCTTGAACTACCCATTTCCCATTCTTAAATAACCCATTTCCCATTCTTGAACTACCCATTTCCCATTCTTAAATAACCCATTTCCTATTTTTGAACCCATTTCCCATTCTTGAACTACCCATTTCCTATTCTTAAATAACCCATTTCCCATTCTTGAACTACCCATTTCCCATTCTTAAATAACCCATGTCCTATTTTTGAACCCATTTCCCATTCTTGAACTACCCATTTCCCATTCTTAAATAACCCATTTCCCATTCTTGAACTACCCATTTCCCATTCTTAAATAACCCATTTCCTATTTTTGAACCCATTTCCCATTCTTGAACTACCCATTTCCTATTCTTAAATAACCCATTTCCCATTCTTGAACTACCCATTTCCCATTCTTAAATAACCCATGTCCTATTTTTGAACCCATTTCCCATTCTTGAACTACCCATTTCCCATTCTTAAATAACCCATGTCCTATTTTTGAACCCATTTCCCATTCTTGAACTACCCATTTCCCATTCTTAAATAACCCATTTCCCATTCTTGAACTACCCATTTCCCATTCTTGAACTACCCATTTCCCATTCTTAAATAACCCATGTCCTATTTTTGAACCCATTTCCCATTCTTGAACTACCCATTTCCCATTCTTAAATAACCAATTTCCCATTCTTGAACTACCCATTTCCCATTCTTAAATAACCCATGTCCTATTTTTGAACCCATTTCCCATTCTTGAACTACCCATTTCCCATTCTTAAATAACCCATGTCCTATTTTTGAACCCATTTCCCATTCTTGAACTACCCATTTCCCATTCTTAAATAACCCATGTCCTATTTTTGAACCCATTTCCCATTCTTGAACTACCCATTTCCCATTCTTAAATAACCCATTTCCCATTCTTGAACTACCCATTTCCCATTCTTAAATAACCCATGTCCTATTTTTGAACCCATTTCCCATTCTTGAACTACCCATTTCCCATTCTTAAATAACCCATTTCCCATTCTTGAACTACCCATTTCCCATTCTTAAATAACCCATGTCCTATTTTTGAACCCATTTCCCATTCTTGAACTACCCATTTCCCATTCTTAAATAACCCATTTCCCATTCTTGAACTACCCATTTCCCATTCTTGAACTACCCATTTCCCATTCTTAAATAACCCATTTCCCATTCTTGAACTACCCATTTCCCATTCTTAAATAACCCATTTCCCATTCTTGAACTACCCATTTCTCATTCTTAAATAACCCATTTCCCATTCTTGAACTACCCATTTCCCATTCTTAAATAACCCATGTCCTATTTTTGAACCCATTTCCCATTCTTGAACTACCCATTTCCCATTCTTAAATAACCCATGTCCTATTTTTGAACCCATTTCCCATTCTTGAACTACCCATTTCCCATTCTTAAATAACCCATTTCCCATTCTTGAACTACCCATTTCCCATTCTTAAATAACCCAGCTGCTGTCCCTATTTTGAACCCATTTCCCATTCTTGAACTACCCATTTCCCATTCTTAAATAACCCATTTCCCATTCTTAAATAACCCATTTCCCATTCTTGAACTACCCATTTCCCATTCTTAAATAACCCATTTCCCATTCTTGAACTACCCATTTCCCATTCTTAAATAACCCATGTCCTATTTTTGAACCCATTTCCCATTCTTGAACTACCCATTTCCCATTCTTAAATAACCCATGTCCTATTTTTGAACCCATTTCCCATTCTTGAACTACCCATTTCCCATTCTTAAATAACCCATTTCCCATTCTTGAACTACCCAGTTCCCATTCTTAAATAACGCATGTCCTATTTTTGAACCCATTTCCCATTCTTGAACTACCCATTTCCCATTCTTAAATAACCCATGTCCTATTTTTGAACCCATTTCCCATTCTTGAACTACCCATTTCCCATTCTTAAATAACCCATGTCCTATTTTTGAACCCATTTCCCATTCTTGAACTACCCATTTCCCATTCTTAAATAACCCATGTCCTATTTTTTGAACCCATTTCCCATTCTTGAACTACCCATTCTCCCATTCTTAAATAACCCATGTCCTATTTTTGAACCCATTTCCCATTCTTGAACTACCCATTTCCCATTCTTAAATAACCCATGTCCTATTTTTGAACCCATTTCCCATTCTTGAACTACCCATTTCCCATTCTTAAATAACCCATGTCCTATTTTTGAACCCATTTCCCATTCTTGAACTACCCATTTCCCATTCTTAAATAACCCAATGATCTATTTTTGAACCCATTTCCCAATTCTGAACTACCCATTTCCCATTCTTAAATAACCCATTTCCCATTCTTGAACTACCCATTTCCCATTCTTAAATAACCCATTTCCCATTCTTGAACTACCCATTTCCCATTCTTAAATAACCCATTTCCCATTCTTGAACTACCCATTTCCCATTCTTAAATAACCCATTTCCCATTCTTGAACTACCCATTTCCCATTCTTGAACTACCCATTTCCTATTCTTAAATAACCCATTTCCCATTCTTGAACTACCCATTTCCTATTCTTAAATAACCCATTTCCAATTCTTAAATAACCCATTTCCCATTCTTGAACTACCCATTTCCCATTCTTAAATAACCCATTTCCCATTCTTGAACTACCCATTTCCTATTCTTAAATAACCCATTTCCCATTCTTGAACTACCCATTTCCCATTCTTAAATAACCCATTTCCCATTCTTGAACTACCCATTTCCTATTCTTAAATAACCCATTTCCTATTTTTGAACCCATTTCCTATTCTTAAATAACCCATTTCCTATTTTTGAACCCATTTCCTATTCTTAAATAACCCATTTCCCATTCTTGAACTATCCATTTCTAATTCTTAAATAACCCATTTCCCATTCTTAAATAACCCATTTCCCATTCTTGAACTACCCATTTCCCTTTCTTAAATAACCCATTTCCCATTCTTGAACTACCCATTTCCCATTCTTAAATAACCCATTTCCCATTCTTGAACTACCCATTTCCTATTCTTAAATAACCCATTTCCCATTCTTAAATAACCCATTTCCCATTCTTAAATAACCCATTTCCCATTCTTAAATAACCCATTTCCCATTCTTGAACTACCCATTTCCCTTTCTTAAATAACCCATTTCCCATTCTTGAACTACCCATTTCCCATTCTTAAATAACCCATTTCCCATTCTTAAATAACCCATTTCCCATTCTTGAACTACCCATTTCTTATTCTTAAATAACCCATTTCCTATTCTTGAACTACCCATTTCCCATTCTTAAATAACCCATTTCCCCTTTTTGAACTACCCATTTCCTGTTCTTAAATAACCCATTTCCCATTCTTGAACTACCCATTTCCCTTTCTTAAATAACCCATTTCCCATTCTTAAATAACCCATTTCCCATTCTTGAACTACCCATTTCCCATTCTTAAATAACCCATTTCCCATTCTTGAACTACCCATTTCCCTTTCTTAAATAACCCATTTCCCATTCTTAAATAACCCATTTCCCATTCTTGAACTACCCATTTCCCATTCTTAAATAACCCATTTCCCATTCTTGAACTACCCATTTCCCATTCTTAAATAACCCATTTCCCATTCTTGAACTACCCATTTCCCATTCTTAAATAACCCATTTCCCATTCTTGAACTACCCATTTCCTATTCTTAAATAACCCATTTCCCATTCTTAAATAACCCATTTCCCATTCTTGAACTACCCATTTCCTATTCTTAAATAACCCATTTCCCCTTTTTGAACTACCCATTTCCCATTCTTAAATAACCCATTTCCCATTCTTGAACTACCCATTTCCCATTCTTAAATAACCCATTTCCCATTCTTGAACTACCCATTTCCTATTCTTAAATAACCCATTTCCCATTCTTGAACTACCCATTTCCCATTCTTAAATAACCCATTTCCCATTCTTGAACTACCCATTTCCCCTTTTTGAACTACCCATTTCCCATTCTTAAATAACCCATTTCCCATTCTTGAACTACCCATTTCCCATTCTTAAATAACCCATTTCCCATTCTTGAACTACCCATTTCCCATTCTTAAATAACCCATTTCCCATTCTTGAACTACCCATTTCCCATTCTTAAATAACCCATTTCCCATTCTTGAACTACCCATTTCCCCTTTTTGAACTACCCATTTCCCATTCTTAAATAACCCATTTCCCATTCTTGAACTACCCATTTCCCTTTCTTAAATAACCCATTTCCCATTCTTAAATAACCCATTTCCCATTCTTGAACTACCCATTTCCCATTCTTAAATAACCCATTTCCCATTCTTGAACTACCCATTTCCCATTCTTAAATAACCCATTTCCCATTCTTAAATAACCCATTTCCCATTCTTGAACTACCCATTTCCCATTCTTAAATAACCCATTTCCCATTCTTGAACTACCCATTTCCCCTTTTTGAACTACCCATTTCCCATTCTTAAATAACCCATTTCCCATTCTTGAACTACCCATTTCCCATTCTTAAATAACCCATTTCCCATTCTTAAATAACCCATTTCCCATTCTTGAACTACCCATTTCCCATTCTTAAATAACCCATTTCCCATTCTTGAACTACCCATTTCCCATTCTTAAATAACCCATTTCCCATTCTTGAACTACCCATTTCCCATTCTTAAATAACCCATTTCCCATTCTTGAACTACCCATTTCCCATTCTTAAATAACCCATTTCCCATTCTTGAACTACCCATTTCCTATTCTTAAATAACCCATTTCCCATTCTTGAACTACCCATTTCCCATTCTTAAATAACCCATTTCCCATTCTTGAACTACCCATTTCCTATTCTTAAATAACCCATTTCCCATTCTTAAATAACCCATTTCCCATTCTTGAACTACCCATTTCCCATTCTTAAATAACCCATTTCCCATTCTTGAACTACCCATTTCCTATTCTTAAATAACCCATTTCCAATTCTTAAATAACCCATTTCCCATTCTTGAACTACCCATTTTCCATTCTTAAATAACCCATTTCCCATTCTTGAACTACCCATTTCCTATTCTTAAATAACCCATTTCCCATTCTTGAACTACCCATTTTCCATTCTTAAATAACCCATTTCCCATTCTTGAACTACCCATTTCCTATTCTTAAATAACCCATTTCCCATTCTTGAACTACCCATTTCCAATTCTTAAATAACCCATTTCCCATTCTTGAACTACCCATTTTCCATTCTTAAATAACCCATTTCCCATTCTTGAACCCTTTTTGAACTACCCATGTTCTATTTTGAACCCAATTCCCATTCTTAAATAACCCATTTCCCATTCTTGAACCCTTTTTGAACTACCCATGTTCTATTTTGAACCCAATTCCCATTCTTAAATAACCCATTTCCCATTCTTGAACCCTTTTTGAACTACCCATGTTCTATTTTGAACCCAATTCCCATTCTTAAATAACCCATTTCCCATTCTTGAACTACCTCGGGAAATCCCTTTTGGCATACGTTTCATAAAGGTTTTGTTGCGAAGATTTTCTTTCGTCGAGGTTCACTTCCGGCTAACTTCTCCGGGAGGTTCAACTTAGCTTGGGAAGTTGGTGATGAATGAATGGGTGCGTTGTGCGTTTGTCTGTTTGTTTGTTTGTTTGGATGGTTTGAAAGTTGGTTTATTTTTTGTCTTTTATTTTTTCATCTTTTTAATTTTTTTTTCCTTTTTTTTTTTTTTTTTTTTTTTTTTTTTTTTTTTTTTTTTTTGCTTCGATTTTGTGTATCTATTTTATTCTTTTGCTTTTTTTGTCTCGAGTTCGTTTCGTTCGCCTGGGAGGTTCAAGATGAATGAATAGCGAGTCATTTTCTTTCATTTTTCTTTTTCTTTTTCTTTTTAATTCTCTCTAATTCTATCTCTATCTTTATTTTGTTTTCTTTTCTTCTTCTTTTTTTTATTCACTCTAATTCTACCTTTATCTTTATTTTGTTTTCTTCTATTCTTCTTCTTTTTTTAATTCACTCTAATTCTACTTTTATCTTTATTTTGTTTTCGTTTTCTGTTCGTTGTATATGAGAATGATACGACATTACCGACTCCCGTATTGCGAAGCTTCAAAAAGTATCATCAGCGGCCATAACGTTTGCAACAACAACAACAACGACAATGACATTATCGAAAAAACACTTTGGGTGAACAGTGGTGCCAACTCTTCCGAGTATTTTGTTGTTGTTGTTTTTGTTGTTGTTTTCCTTTTTTTCCATTTTTTTCAGAGGTGGTTGTCATGTCAACTGAGTCGGTGGTTAGAAACGTCACGTAAAGATTTTTTTTCTTATCCTTTCTCTCTCTCTTATTCTTTCTCTCTCTATATATCTCTCTCGTTTGCTCTCTTTCTCTCTTTCTCTCTCTTCCTTTCTCGCTCTCTCTTTCTCTCTCTCTCTCTCTCTCTCTCTCTCTCTCTCTCTCTCTCTCTCTCTCACTCTCTCTCTCTCTCTCTCTCTCTCTCGTTTGCTCTCTCTCTCTCTCCCTCTTTCTCTCACTCCTTCCGTCCCTCCCTCTTTACCCCTCTCTCTCCCTCTCTCTCTCACCGCATCAATTTTTCTGACCGAACAAAAAATGTTTACATGAACAAACAGAACATTAATGAACATTGTGTACGACCTACTTGGTCCAGAATTCTTCATGAAGATCGCAGTTCGGATTTTTTTCTTCTTCTTAAAATAGCATGCTTGAATTAGGTGCATTTTCCTATGAATGATGACAAATAATGTAAAAAAATGTTTAATAGTCAAATGCATAAGATTTAAACAAGTATATATAAGTATATAAGTATACATATGCATATATATATATATGTATATTTGTATATATATATATATATATACATATATATACATATATATATATATACATATATATATATATATATATATATATATATATATATATATATATATATATATGTATGTATATATATATATATATATATATATATATATATATATATATATATATATATATATATATATATATATATATAAGTAAACAATGGAAAAGTATACATATGATGGTAAAATATATACAATTTGAATAACATGTTAGTAAATAACGTAAAAAATATATGATGGTAGAATATGTTCTTGGGCGAGTGAGCGAAAGACGCTGTCGAGGGAAGTGATGAATTTATGGACAATCATTAATCAAACGGAACTTCCTGTGCTTGTTTTCCTTGTTTTTTGTTCATTGGCTTTTCCTCGCTTGTGCTTATTATTGTTGTTATTATCCCCTTTTTCTCTTTTTCTTTTTTTTTCCTGTTCTTATTATTTTATTCTCCTTTCTTTTTGTTTACCTATTTTTTCTCCCTTTCCAACTGTTTTTATCCTATTTTTTTACCTTTTCTTTACTTTTTCATATTGGATATGCTTATTTTTTCTTTTTCTTTTTTTTACTAATATTGGAAATGCCTTCGCGTATTTTTTTTTTATCAGCTATAAGATTTTTTCATAATCATATTCTTCACATTTTTATCTTTTTTTTCTTTTATTCTTTTTGTTTGTTTGTTTTTGTTTCTGTATATCAGCTATGAGATTTTTTCATAATCATATTTTTCACATTTTTTTCTTTTTTATGTTTTTTTTTCTTTTTGTTTGTTTGTTTGTTTTGGTTTTTGTATATCAGCTATGATTTTTTTTTTCATAATCAATCCTTCTTTTCACTTTTT
>NC_091568.1:41174087-41176587 GCF_042767895.1 Penaeus vannamei | reverse complement strand
TTTTTTTTTTCTGTTTGTACATAATTTGGTTAGGTCATTATTTTTATTATATATGTCCAATCCGTCAGTGCTTGTTTTATTGCCACAGTACATTTTCTTACATTAAAAACAATTTTCTTATCTCTCTCTTTACTCTCTTCTCTCTCTCCTCTCTCTCTCTCTCTCTCTCTCTCTCTCTCTCTCTCTCTCTCTCTCTCTCTCTCCCTCCCTCTCCCTCTCTCTCTCTCTCTCTCTCTCTCTCTCTCTCTCTCTCTCTCTCTCTCTCTCTCTCTCTCTCTCTCTCTCTCTCTCTCTCTCTCCCTCTCTCTCTCTCTCTCTCTCTCTCTCTCTCTCTCTTCTATTTATTCTTCCATCGCTATTATTCCTTCTTTTTTATCATTTTTCTACTTTGTTAACGTCAATTATCTTTTTTATTCTAAAATCATTACTTTTTTCTCCTCTCTGCTCTCCTTGACGTCAGTTTTCTCTATATCTCTCTTCCATCACTAATTTTCCTGTCCTCTTCTCTCTACGGGTTCTTTTTCCTCTCATTTTTCTATTTTCCTTCCCCTCTCTTTTTCCCCTCACCTCTTATATTTTCCTCACCTCTTATCTTCTCCTCACGTCTTTCTACCATCCCTCCCCTCTCCCTCTCCCCTGTAAAAATACGAAAACATGAACAGATATCAAAATACCAATAAAAATCTAAAACCCCGGATAAAAAATGAAAACCTATGCCAGTATCAAAACATGAACAGAGATTACAAACACGAACAGAAATGAAAACAGGGACAAAAAATGAAAACCTATACAGACACGAAAACATGAACAGATATAAAAATACAAATTAAAAAATCTAAAAAAAAAAAACGAAAACCTATACAAATCTCAAAACATGAAAAGACATCAAAATACAAATTAAAAAATCTAAAAAAAAGAACAAAACCGAAAACCTACACAAATCTCAAAACATGAACAGACATCAAAACAACGAATAAAAAAAAAATAAAAAAAGAAGAAAAATGACCGAAATGAATGAAAACCACGAACAAAAAAAGAAAAAAAAAAGAAAAAAATGACCGAAATAAAAACGCCAGATAACGCCCCCAGCCCCAGCATCCCCCCCCCCCCCCCTTGCTCTTGTCGAAATGCCAATGGAATCTTCTTTTCGTCGATTTTGGTATTTTCTTTATTTTTGTAATTCTTTTTGTTGTTCTTATCAATATTGTCGTTATCATTACTGTTATTATTATTATCATTATTAATATTATCCTTATTATCACTATTATCCTTATCATCACTATTACCGTTATCATTATTATCGTTATCATCATTTATTCATCATTAGCAGCATTATGATTATCATCATTATTAGTAGTAGTAATATGGAATCATTATTATCATTATTATTATTATTATTATTATCATTATTTTTATTACTACTACTATTGTTATTATCATTATTATTATTATCATTATAATCATTACTATCATCTTTTCATTGTTATCATTATCACTATCAATATCCACATCATCATCATCCTTCAGAAATGAAAACACGGACAAAAAATGAAAACAGAGTGAGCAGAGTGAGGCAACGACGGTGATCTGTTGAGGAGAATCACACGGCCTGTTCTCCTCCTCTGCTCGCCTCGGTGCTCGCTTCATTATTCTTTGCCTGGCCTTCCTGTTCTTGCTTCTGTTTCTTTTTTCTTTCTTTCTTTCTCTCTTTCTTTCTTTTTATTTGGGGGGGGGGGTAACGTTTGTTATTTTATCTACATATATTCTTACTTTATTTTTTTCTATGGGTCAATATATCTTCTTTTCGTACATAGATATCTCTTTCGCATGTTTTCTTCTTCCTCTTTTTCTTCTTTTCTTTTCTTTTTCTGTTTGTACATAATTTGTTTAGGTCATTATTTTTATTATATATGTCCATTCCGTCAGTGCTTGTTTTATTGCCACAGTACATTTTCTTACATCAAAACAATTTCCTCATATCTCTCTCTCTCTCTCTCTCTCTCTCTCTCTCTCTCTCTCTCTCTCTCTCTCTCTCTCTCTCTCTCTCTCTCTCTCTCTCTCTCTCTCTCTCTCTCTCTTCTATTTATTCTTCCATCGCTATTATTCCTTCTTTTTTATCATTTTTCTACTTTGTTAACGACAATTATCTTTTTTATTCTAAAATCATTACTTTTTTCTCCTATCTGCTCTCCTTGACGTCAGTTTTCTCTATATCTCTCCTTCCATCACTAATTTTCCTGTCCTCTTCTCTCTACGGGTTCTTTTTCCTCTCATTTTTCTATTTTCCTTCCCCTCTCTTTTTCCCCTCACCTCTTATATTTTCCTCACCTCTTATCTTCTCCTCACGTCTTTCTACCATCCCTCCCCTCTCCCTCTCCCCTCTCCACATCTCCCTCCTCCTCCCCCCTCCCTCCTCCTACCCCCTTCTCCCCTCTCCCCTCTCTCCTCTCCCCGCCTCCTCCTCTACCTCCCTCCCTCCTCCTCTCCCCTCTCCCGTCTC
>NC_091568.1:41159569-41162069 GCF_042767895.1 Penaeus vannamei | reverse complement strand
AAGTGAAGAAGAAACAGGATGATAATGTAGGAAGAAGAAGAAGAAGAAAAAAATTTATTGGAGGAAGTATTCGTCTAAACAGGAGATGAGAGAACAAGAGAAAGGAAGAGAAATAAATAGATAACAAGAACGTACGTAAACAAACGAAGGAAGAGGAAAAACAAGAAGAGATGAGAGGATAAGAGGAAGAAGGAAAGACAACAATAAAGTATAATAAAAGACAAATCGTGTGAATAAGCGAATAAAAAGTGAAAAAATAATCTACCTGAAGAATTATTCGATGAAACAGGAGATGAGAGAACGAGAGAAAGGAAGGAAAAACAGCAACAACGGATAAGAAATAAGAATAAGAATCTCTGTAGAAGGAAGAAAAGAGAGACAGCAAGCACGAAAACGAAGGACATGTATACAGAAAACACGATAAAGGAATAATTAAGAGAAAATAGACACAAAAGACCGCATCTAACCCGGAAGAGAAGCGCGGGGCAAGAAAGTCACATACGAAGAGAGAGAGAGAGAAAAAAACGAGAATAAAAAAAGACGTAAGATAGAGAGCGAGGAGAAAGAGGATGGGGGAGGGGGAGGGGGGGGAGAGGGGGGGCCACCTGTCACATTGTCCCGGATGTGTTGTATATATCTAAAACTTTTTTTTTTTTTTTTTGCTTTAAATTTTTTCTTCTTCCTGTGATCAGAGTAACGAGTACCAGCAAAGACTAAATAATAATAATAATAATAATAATAATAATAATAATAATAATAATAATAATAATAATAATAATAATAATAATAATAATAATAATAATAATAATAATAATAAGAAATAAATCGGTACCATTCTCAAATGTGTAAATATATATTTTTTTCATTCAAAGATTTCTCCTTCGTGTGATAAAAATAACGAGATTCGCCCAGAGAGAGAGAGAGAGAGAGAGAGAGAGAGAGAGAGAGAGAGAGAGAGAGAGAGAGAGAGAGAGAGAGAGAGAGAGAGAGAGAGAGAGAGAGAGAGAGAGAGAGAGAGAGAGAGAGAGAGAGAGAGAGAGAGAGAGAGAGAGAGAGAGAGAGAGAGAGAGAGAGAGAGAGAGAGAGAGAGAGAGAGAGAAAGAGAAATACAAAGAGGCGAGAGAGAGAGAGAGAGAGAGAGAGAGAAAGAGAAAGAGGCAAAAACAGAGAAAGAGAGAGACAGAGCAAACAAACAAACAAACAAACAAATGCAACTACCCACAAACACAATAACACGCCACCCTCTTCCTCAAATCCTAACAAACTAACAAAGGGGCAAAGAAAACGGCAAAGGAACCAAACTAACGAGGCCTAATGATCTTGGGAGAATATCCTTACGTCTTTTCCATAATGGGGGAAGGATTACCCCCCGTCTTGCCATCCTAAGACACCGGGGTTAGGAAGGATGAGGTTGGGGGAGGGGGGAGGGGGAAGAGGTACTGGGGGAAGGGGAGGGGGAGGGCGGACTGGGGGAGAGGGAGGGGTGAGGGCGGACTGGGGTGGGGAGGGGAAGTGGGGAGGTAGTAGGGGGGAGGGCGGACTTGGGGAGGGGAAGAGGGAACTGGGGGAGGTGGAGAGGGACTGGGGGAGGGGGAATGGGGGGAGGGGGATAGGGAGGGGATGGGGGAGGTGAAACGGAAGGGGGGTGTGGGTGGGGATGAGGGGATGGGGGATGAGGGAGAGGGAGGGGGAGGGGGAGGGACTGGGGGAGGATGAGAGTGACTAGGGGAGGGGAAGAGGGAGGGAGGAAGGGGAGAGGGAGGGGGAGGGAAGAGGGAGGGGGAAGGGGCAGGATAGGGGATAAGGGTGTGAAGGGAGGGACAGGGAGGCGAGGGGAGGGAGAGGGAGAGGGAGCAGAGGAGAAGGTGAAGGGAGGTGCGGGAAAGGGGTAGAGGGAAGAGGGTGGGGAAGGAGAAAGGGAGGGATAGGGAGGAGAAGGAGAAAGGGAAGGAAAGAGGTAAATGAAGCAGAAAAGAAGAGTGATTAAGGGGAGAGAGAGAATAAAGAAGTGTGGAAAGGGATATGGATAAATGATAATGAGATGGAAACCTAAGAAAGTAGTTAAGGGGGAGGGGGAGAGGCCAGTCGGGTAGGAAGAAGGGAGAACGAAGGAAAGGGAGTGATGAAAGAGGAAAAAGGGGAAAAAGAGATAACAAGAGGATAGGTTAAATAAGCCTACAAGAGCGAATAAGGAAGAAGGGGGTAGAGGGAGAGAACACGAAGAGGGGGGGGAGGGGAAGAGGACTTGGGGGGGGGGGGGAGGGGAGTAGGTTTAAAGGGGAGAAAAATCTACAAAGATTTACATTCTTGACTAATTGCTGGATACGCTCGCACATCCGGGGATCACTCTCGGATGACGTCACAAATCCTATGAGGATCTCGCTGCCCCCAAAAAAGAGGAAGAAAAGAGAAAAGAAAGAAAATCCCTTTTTCTTTAAATTCGTTTAGTGGTAATTAGAAGAGAAAAGAAAGAAAATACTTTTTTTTTTAAAATTCGTTT
>NC_091568.1:41127069-41132069 GCF_042767895.1 Penaeus vannamei | reverse complement strand
AAAAATGCCTCAAACTTTACCAATACATGAAGTTCTAGTAAAAGGATTAAAATAAATGAATAAAAATCCTTAGATGAAAAAAAAAACATTAAAAACAACAACAACAAAATTCCTTGTAGCTAAAAGATCTGCATAAAATCAATATCATATATTAAAGTATTTTTTTCTTTGTTTTTTCTTTCTTTCCCTTTCCTCCATCCTCGTCTTCTTTATCTTCTATTTTCAACTTATTGCTTTTTGTCCCTAAATAATGCATCCCTGAAATGCAATATTATCCAGCCTCCTTTTTTTTCTCTCTTTTCTCTCTCTCATTTTATAAATTTCTCTTCCTCTCATTATATAAATCGATTTTCTATTTATTTATTGTTATTGTTATTATTATTGTTATTATTATTATTATTATTATTATCATTATCATTATAATTATTATTATTATTATTATTATTATTATCCTTATTATGATCGTTATCATTATCATTATTATTATTATTATTATTATTATTATTATTATTATTACTATTATTATCATTATTATCATTATTATTATTATTATTATTATTATTACTATCACTATCATTATTATCATCATCATCATTATCATTATCATCATTATTATCATTATTATCATTATTATTATTATTATTATTATTATTATTATTATTATTATTATTATTATTATTATTATTATCATGATGATGATGATGATGATGATGATGATGATGATGATTATCACTATCATTATTGTTATTATCATTATTATTATTATTATCATTATCATTGTTATTATTATCATTTTTACTACTATTTCAACTCCAGAACAATTTATGTGTCTCTCCTGCGTGATAAAGGTGATTCCCAAGTGTTGTATATCGGTGCGTTTCTCATGGCGTGATAGCTTTCTGTTTTTGAAAGAGGTAGAAAGAGGAGGGAGAAGAGGAGGGAGGAAGATGGATGAGTAGGAAGATGGAGGATGAAGATGGTGGAGGAGGAGGGAGGAGGAGGAAGGAGGAGGGTGAGGGAGGAGGATGAGGAAGATGGAGGATGAAGGTGGTGGAGGAGGAGGGAGGGAGGAGGAAGGAGGAAGAGGAAGATGGAGGATGAAGATGGTGGAGGAGGAGGAGGAGGAGGAAGGAGGAAGGAGGGAGCAGGAGGAGGGGAGGAAGGAGCAGGAGGAAGATGGAGGATGAGGGAGGAGGATGAGGGAGGAAGAGGGGGAGGAAGATGGAGGAGTAGAAAGATGGAGGATGAAGATGGTGGAGGAGGAGGAGGAAGGAGGAAGGAGGAGGGAGTAGGAAGATGGAGGATGAAAATGGTGGAGGATGAAGATGGTACTTGGAGAAGGAGGAGGAATTTGGAGGAGAAGGAGGGGGGCAGGAAGGAAGAAGAGGGAGGAGGAAGAATAAGAAAAATAGAAGAAAGGGGGAGAGGAGGAGGAAGGAAAAAAAAGAACGGGAAGAGGAGGAGGAAGAGGAGAAAAGGATGAAAGGAGAATAAGCTGATAAAGGACGGAGAGGAGAATGAGATAGAAAGTAGAAATAGAATAGCAAGATAAAGAAGAAGAAAAGGCAGAAACAGGAGAAGACAAGGAGAATGGAGGTGGGGCAGAAGGAGAAATAGAAGAGAAGAAAAAGAGATGAAAGAGAGAGAGAAAAATGAGACGAGAGATTAGCGGAAGATGAGAAAGAGGAGGAAGCAAAGATTACGTTAATGATGATGTACAGATGATTATGAATATGATAATGAAGAAGGGAAGGAGAAGGGGGAGGATGATAACAATGATAATGATAATGACGATGATGATGATAATAGCTACAATAATGATCGTAATGATAATGATAATGATAATTGTATCATTTTGATAATGATAGTAATGATGATTATGGTAATGATAATGATGATCTTGATGAAAATGATAATGGTAATAGTGATAAGAATAATAATTATAATAATAATGATAATGATGATAATAATTATAACAATAATGATGACAGTGATGGGGATAATAATAATAATAATAATAAAGACAATAAAAATGATAACAATAATGACGATAATGATAACTAGCAAAATCTCTAGCAATAACACGATATGCAGTGTTGCCATCGCCAGTGCAATATTTTTTAAACGCAAGCACTGCCGCATTCCTATAAATTACGAGATGCACTAACTTGGTTTGAATAATAACCTCGATAATAACTTAGTCTGAATAATAACCTCGATAATAACTTAGTCTGAATAATAACCTCGATAATAACTTAGTCTGAATAATAACCTCGATAATAACTTAGTCTGAATAATAACCTCGATAATAACTTAGTCTGAATAATAACCTCGATAATAACTTAGTCTGAATAATAACCTCGATATTATGAATAAAAGCGGTGATAATGACACTGAGATAATTTATGTTGATGGAAGATTGATAACCGTAATTTACTTACTGATGATGATCCTGGATATGATGACTGTATCATTATGATTGATAATTTGGTAGTGAAGTCAAATAGCTTATCATTTTTTTAAACAACGGTAAGTGATAGAATGATTCATGTACAGACGTTTATTTATTGATTAATTTATCTGTTTATTCTTGATGCAGTACCGGTGGTAATGGAAATTCACAACTCCATTAATATACTTTAGTCAAAATCAACAAAAACAAAATTATGATAAAAATATAGATATTATTTTTTTTTTCGTTTCTCTATCTATACGTAAGTATTTGAAAGGGGGATTTTTTTGCTTTTATTTTTCTTATTTTTATTCTTATTCGTACTGTTTTGTTATTGTTAAAAAAATTGTTAATGTAATCATTATCGTTATTATCATCATTGTTATTGTCATTATTATCATTATCAATACGGATAACATCATTTGATATTAACCTTATTGTTATTATTATTGTTATAATTATTATCATGATCATTATCATTATTAGGATTATTATTACTATTATTATTATTGTTGTTGTTGCTGTTGTTGTTATTGTTATTATCATTATCATGATCATTATCATTATCATTTTATTATTAGCATCATCATTATTGTTACTATCATTATCCTTTTTGTTGTTATTGCTGATGTGTTATTATTGTTATAATCGTTGTTGTTTATATATATAAAACACACATACACCCATTCACCCATTACCTCACAACCCACCTTCCCCATCTCCTCATCCTGTGCCTGTTCTCCATCCTCTCCTTCCTCAGTTTCAATAACATAGTCTTTTCCTCAATCTCCTGAACCAAGAGAAATTACCCGAACAGAACATCGAGAAAGAGTCATTAGTTTCGAACACTATTCGCTTTCCCTTCGAAGCACTTGCATTTAGCCCTTGTTTATATATATAAAACACACACACACCCATTCACCCGTTACCTCATAACCCACCTTCCCCATCTCATTCTGTGCCTGTTCTCCATCCTCTCCTTCCTCAGTTTCAATAACATAGTCTTTTCCTCAATCTCCTGAACCAAGAGAAATTATCCGAACAGAACACCAAGAAAGAGTCATTACTTTGGAACAAGATTCGCTTTCTCTTCGAAGCACTTGCATTTAGCTCGAAGTGGTTCGTCTCCGGAGTTCATGAGACCAATGCATCTCAGGGACGTTGGTTCATCTCCTCAAAGTGTTCATTGTGCTTCTCACACACGCGGTTCATGGGTGTTCATTAGTCAGTGGGAAGTTCATTTCAAGGGGCGGTGTTGTTCTTTTATGATGTGTGTGTCTTAATTTTACTTTTTTTTTACAATTTTACTTTTTTTTTTACGTATCTTTGTAATTATTATAATTTTACATCGTTATAATCGTCCTTAAAATATTTGAAGGTGTTATAAATTACTAGATTCTAGATTTATTTCATCTCTGAGTATTCTGAATTAATAGATGATTGATTTATTTGGTTTTGAACTGACAAAGCCATACATCCATAAACACAAAGAGGGAATTGACTATTTCCTCGTTTTATCTCCCTCTTCCAACTCTCTCTACGGGGAGGGGAGACAGTGAGAAAGAGAGGAATAGATAGATAGATAGATAGATAGATAGATAGATAGATAGAGAGAGAGAGAGAGAGAGAGAGAGAGAGAGAGAGAGAGAGAGAGAGAGAGAGAGAGAGAGAGAGAGAGAGAGAGAGAGAGAGTGTGAGTGTATGTGTGTTCGCTTCCGTTTCGTGTCTGTATCACCCGCGCCCACACACGCCCTACGCCTCTGCTATGCCGCCCACTCTCCCCTCCTTCTCGCCCTCCCGCAGCCTCCTTCAGATCCCCGACCCTTCCCTCGGGCCTCCTGCGCCCCCCGACTGCCAATGAGAGACTCAGCGCCGCCTTAGCGAGTGTCGCTTGAGGGAGCGACTCTCCGCCGGGTCTGTTGGCGGGCGGTTCTCCCTCTCTCTCTCTCTCTCTCTCTCGCGGGGATGTGACTTGTTTTCCTGTATTTGTCTCTGTGGAAAAAAAAAGAAAAGAAGAAAAAAAAAGAAAAAGAAAAAAAGAAAAGAAAGAAAAGAAAAAAAGAAAAGAGAGAGAGAGAGAGAGAAAGAGACAGAGAGAGAGAGACGAGGTGAGAGAGAGAGAGAGAGAGAGAGAGAGAGAGAGAGAGAGAGAGAGAGAGAGAGAGAGGAAAAAAAAAAATATGTATATATATATATATATATATACATATATATATATATATATATATATATATATATATATATATATATATATATATATATATATATATATATATATATATATGGTTATGTATATGAACACACACACACACACACACACACACACACACACACACACACACACACACACACACACACACACACACACACACACACACACACACACACACACACACACACACACGCATCCGCTTTTATTTTTCTTTCTTCCCTTTCTGTCTGATCTTTCTCTTTCATCTCTTTCCTCCGTCATTTGTGCGCCTTCGTCAGGTCACTGATTCTTGTCAAAATCTGGAAAAAGGGAGGAAAGAATATACAAAAATAGAGA
>NC_091568.1:41114569-41119569 GCF_042767895.1 Penaeus vannamei | reverse complement strand
CTCTCTCTCTCTCCCTCTTTTTTTATTTTGATGTATAGTACTGGTCAATATTCTTCCTAGAATCCGGCGGAGTATTTTGAGTCTTTCGTCAAGGTTGGCAGTCCTGATAGTGGAATTGTATCTAGAGAGGGTTGGCAATCCTGATGATAAAAATATGTCTGGTTGGTAATCTTTATAATGATAATAATGATAATGCAAAGGGTTGGCGGTAGTGGATAAAGGAAGAAAAAGGTTGGTAGTCCTGATAATGGAAAAAAGAAGGTTGGCAATCCTGATAACAGAAATATACGTAGACAAGGTTGGCAATCCTGATAATGGATTTATGTCTGTACATGGTTGGCAATCCTGACAATGGAATTTTATCACAGCAGAGATGACAACTATAGCGTAAATATGTCAGCCTTAATGAAACAAAACACCTCTCTCTATACACAAGAAAACAGATCACACGTAAGATTATAAAACACCAAAACACACAACGTTTCGACTCAGAACACTATCCTCTTCTGGAAGGAACACCAAAGCAGACAGGACCAATATCCGCAATGTTTTCACCTGAGGAGTAATCGAGTGTTTTTTTTTCTTATTTTCTGAACGTCCAGGACCATTGGATCTTGTCTTATTTCAAAGTGGTTGGATTGTATTCAATTTTATTCATTCTAGTCACTAGTTAACCTGTACGTTATTGTCCCCCTTTGCTAAGATAAATTAAAGGTATGTTTATGCATAGTATCAGAGGAAGTATGTTGTTTTATGCAGTTCTTCTATTTATAAGTATTTGTTTGAGTTAATAAACCAATAGAAAGACCCAAATACTGAACTGCCATCACGTGAGTTACAGCCGCACTTAAATGGATCCAGAATGTCACATAACTAATACTTGATGTACAACCGACCATTTTCCGTTATCCCGAACCCCATTCTCTTTCAGAAATTATGAAGCTAATAATACTCCCTGTATCTTTTTTTTTCTCTCTCTTACGTAAGATTCTCCTTTCAAATTATGCAAATTAGTTGATACACTTTGAGAGCGTGTGAGCGGGTTGGCCAAGAGTTATGCCATCGAATATTAAAACACGAAAGCAATAATTTACGTGTTTACATGCAAATACACTCCGAGCATAACACATTTCAGAATGTTATTGTCTGAAATGACTGTATTATGGGACGAGAGGGCAGGTATTATTATACGAATTACGTGCATGAATAACGAACTATTCACTCTCTCTTTGGAAAAAACAACAACGAATTACGTGCATGAATAACGAACTATTCACTCTCTCTTTGGAAAAAATAACGAAAACGCTTATGGAGTCGCACTTCGTTTAACGTAAATCATATTCGGAAAATTTAGATTAACCCGAAGCAATTACACGTAAGTATCGGTCGATCGCGCTGAGGTTTCGCTTTTTGTGCTTAGATAATTTACATTTTTTTGGTGTTTTTCTTTCTGAGTTTAGTCTTACACATTCAGTATTACACACACACAGATGTAAATATAATTATATACATCTATCTATCTATCTATCTATCGATCTATCTATATGTATATGTATGTGTATATATGCATATATATATATATATATATATATATATATATATATATATGTATATATATATATATATTTATATATATATATATATATATATATATATATATATATATATATATATATATATATATGTGTGTGTGTGTGTGTGTGTGTGTGTGTGTGTGTGTGTGTGTGTGTGTGTGTGTATGTATGTATGTATATATGCATATACATATGTATCTATGTATCTGTGTATACACACACACACACACACACACACACACACACACACACACACACACACACACACACACACACACACACATATATATATATATATATATATATATATATATATATATATATATATATATATATATATATACATACATACAGACACACATATATATCTATATATATATATATATATATATATATATATATATATATATATATATATATACATATACATACATAAATATATACATATATACATTTATATACACATGTGTGTGCCTCAGCGTGTGAGAGAAAATTCCCTGGTTATTCCTCTGTACTTGTTTGTTTTCCTTTTTCACCTTTATTCACATATTTTTCTACCCCATTTTATCACACCCATTTCTTCTGATATAACCCTTTTACTTACGGTTTTTTTACGTCCTGTTCTCCCAATTTCTCCGTATTCTCCATACCATCATTCTCTCCTTCTCATATTTTCCTTTCTTTTCTCCACCCATTTTCGCTACTTTTATCGTTTGTTTCCCCTCTTCTGTTCTTCCATCCTCCTCCTTTTCCACTTCGTTCTCCTCCATTTCCCTCTATACAGTGTTGCCACATAACCACAACACCCTTCCTCTCTCCTCTCTCCTTTTTCCTTAAAGAAAAAATGTTCGAAGACATTTAAAAATAGTTTCCGATCTTCCTTTCAAACTGTTTTTATTCTCTTATCGCTTATTGATTTATTGTATTTATTGTTTTTTTTTCTCTCGTTCTGTTTGCCTCTGTAACTGTCTCTCTTTTAGCCTTTTGTTCTTTGTGTGTCTGTCTTCCTCCTTCCCCCCGCTCTCTCTCTCTTTCTCTCTTTCTCTCTCTCGCTCTCTTTCTCTCTCTCTCTCTCTCTCTCTCTCTCTCTCTCTCTCTCTCTCCCTCCCTCCCTACCTTCCTCGCTTCCTTCCTCCCTAGCCCTCTCCTTCGTTTCTTCCTACCTCCCTCTCCCTCCTCTTATTCTCACTCTCTCTCTCTCTCTCTCTCTCTGCATTTACCTACGTATTTCTCCTCCTCGCACTGCCCATATCTTCGCTTTCTCTCTCTTTCTTTCCTATTCGTTATCACTTTTCCGGACTTTCGCTTTGACTAGAGTTATTGAGATTGTCTAACCGATTTTTTTATATACAAAAAACAAACAAACAAACAAAAAATAAAGTAAGACGAAAAATCATTAATCTTTTCTGCATATATATTATCACCGAGACGCCAATCTGTCTCGGATGCCCAAAAGCAATATACCAAATGTGCTAAAAATAAAAAAAAAATCCATGCACTGCAATTGGAAAAAAAACATTGCAATCTCTCTTGCCAGAATGTCTCAAGGAAACAGCTGACATAGAGAGGACGATCTATTTGATATTCATTAATCTGCCAGATGGAATTCCGCGGAAGAAAATGGCGGCGGACGCGAGAATCGAGTTGCCATGGAGCTAAAATATTGGTTCCTGGGAATATGTAAATGAAATCTAGCGTGAATTTTATTTCAGTTATGCGAATGGTATGCTGAAAATGTTAAAGAATTCGATTGTTTTATTTTTTCTATCAAGAAGTCCGAATATTTAAAGGATTCGGATATAAAGACGAGGAAAAATCCGATGTTTGTATTTAAACGCGAAGGTATTCCCGGATCTTGCCATCGCGTGATCACATAATAATATGTTTTTCTCCTCCTAGGATATTTTGACTCCACTCATGACCTTCTCTGACCTAAATGCAAGAGGGGGGAAAACTATCTGGTAAAAATGTAGAATAGGTACTCCGAACTCATCCCATAAACGAAAAAGATACGAATAGCTGTATTTTTCCCGCTCTTTGCAACAACCTTTCTTGGCGGGAAAAATGGCTTCGCTCTAACCTTTTGGCGGGAAAACATCGTTACTTTTGAAAAATGCCGTCTTTATTTTCCTTTTTCCCTCTCTTCTTACCGAATAGGATTCTCTTTTTATACGGAATGTGGTTTATGGTTTCTTTATTTCTCAGTATAGTGTATTTTGAGTATAATCTATCGTCTCTATGTCCAAATGCTTAAATCTTTACACACGTTCCCCCGCCATCCTCTCACACACAAACAAAACTCCCAAATACTCACAAACTAAGAGCGAGGAGTGTTTTACTGGCACGTTATGTTGCCGGCCGAAGAGCTCGCAAAGGTCACGTGGGTTGATCAGATTGCCTTTTACCTGCAAGCTTCACGAGAACCACAATAAAAGTTGGCGGTGGATGCAACTGCGCTCAGATTCACGATATCGGTGCCGGCGCTGTGATTGCGAAAGAAAGTTCCAAGTTCTTGCACTCTGCTTTGAGTTTTTTTTCTCTCTTTTCTTTTCTTTTTTTTTTTCGGCGGGAAGGGGGTGTGGGGGGGGGGGAGTGGTGGTTTGGGAGGGAGGGAGGGGGGGTGAAGGACCGTGTATCCTGACAGAACATATTTTTCTTTTTGAAAAATATTATTCTTTTGAGACTGGTTGTTTATCGATTGTTGTCTTTTATTATATTGGGAAGGATACATAGAAGGATATATATTCAAACATCAACTTTTCTTTCTTTCTCTTAAGAACCGATTGCGAAAAAAGGCGGGACATTGTTATCAAAATTCTCCCTTTGAGTCTCCGTAGTCTGACGTCACGCGTTCGCCTACATTACCAGGTGAATCCAGCTGAATCCGAGTTATAGTAATCCATATCGTTCGGGACAGAAACAGGATTCATCTAACCAGCCAACATCGAAACATTTCTTTCTTTCCCAGATGTTAGAGAGGAAAGAAACAGCTTTCATGTTTGCCATAAAATATTTCGGACATAAATATAGCTACGTTCTGCAGCGCAGGAACTCGACAAGGAAAAGATGAAGGGGTAAAAAGAGAGAGGGGGGGGGGGTGGAGGGGTATGGAGTGTGGGGTGGTAGAGGCGCTGTGGAAGAGAGAGAGAGAGAGAGAGAGAGAGAGAGAGAGAGAGAGAGAGAGAGAGAGAGAGAGAGAGGGAGAGAGAGAGAGAGAGAGAGAGAGAGAGAGAGAGAGAGAGAGAGAGAGAGAGAGAGAGAGAGAGAGAGAGAGAGAGAGAGAGAGAGAGAGAGAGAGAGAGAGAGAGAGAGAGAGAGAGAGAGAGAGAGAGAGAGAGAGAGAGAGAGAGAGAGAGAGAGAGAGAGAGAGAGAGAGAGAGAGAGAGAGAGAGAGAGAGAGAGAGAGAGAGAGAGAGAGAAGAGAGA
>NC_091568.1:41094569-41104569 GCF_042767895.1 Penaeus vannamei | reverse complement strand
GAAGCACGTACTTCTCACGGTGGCATGTCATCGATCAAGAGCTAACTGTCTGTCATTCGTGCCTGACCGTAAACGTCCTGTCAAGTCAAAGACCACTCCCTGAATGACATATGATCGTGACGTCATGAAACATATCGACCCAGCAGCCTTCCAACCGCCTCGACTGACCTGACCTCACCCCGCAGGTCAAGCTGAGCACCGCCCGCGTCAACCGTGCCTCCAGCAGGGGGAAGGTGCCGCCGGCTGCCTCCTCCACCACCTCCACCTCCTCCACCTCCGCCACGAACCAGCGCAAGGGATCGAACTCCAGCTTCAAGAGCCTGAAGAAGATGGTTTCCGAGTCGAATCTCAGAGCTCGTTTGTGAGTCTCATGGCTATGCTTCTGTTCTGTTTTTTTGTTTCTGTTATTGTTTTTTTTTTCTTATTTTCTCTCTTCTCTTTTCTTCCTGGATCTCCTTGTCTATGTTTTTGAATCTTGCGTTCTCTATCTTCACTTTCCTTCTTCTTCTTCTACGTCTTTCTAAGTCACGAGTCGTCGTTTCATCTCCGTTTATGCACTTCTCTCTTCGAAATATTTATTCCCTTCTCTCTTACCCCATTTCATCATCTCATTTTCCCTTTTCTCATTCCTTCTTATCCTCCCATTCTCTTTCTATTCGAGCTTCATGACTTTCATCTTCTTCTCTTTCTTCTTCTCCATCTTTTCTTGTTGCATTCTCTTGTACATAGACCTTTCACTACGGCTTGCAATGCTGTCCCTTTGCATAGATCTCTAAAACATTCTCAGCTTCTCTTTGTTTACATTTTTATCTTTATCTTCTCTATATCCTTAACATTTATCTCCTTTTATTCGCTTGCACTTTATTCATCTTTTTATCATTTTTTTCTCATATTCATCTTTTTATATCATTTTTTCTCATTTCCTATTCATTAAAATTCTTATCATATTTCATATCATCATCTTTATTTATCATGATCATATTACATCCTTTCATTTAATTAAACAAAATTATAAGGAAAATAAAAATATAGTACAAGTCCTTTTCAAAATATTTTATAATACGCATCTTATCAAAACCTTATCAACAAAAAGTAGATAGATAAAAATGAAGCAACTTTTTTCCCTTTCACTATTTCCCTTTTCCATTCTCCTCTATTCTCAGTCATCTATCATTATTTTGTCTACAATATATATTTTTTTTGACAGAAATATCAAATTCTTATTCTCCATGTAGTGAGAAACATGCAAGTTGCGTTCGTACGGCAAATCATGCATTTTCCCCCTGCCGTGACCTTTAACATGACATCTTGACATGACTGCTTGACATGACATGACAGCTTAGACATGCGAAGATTTTTTTTTTTCTTTTTTTTTTTTTTTTACATATTCTTCGTCATCGTTATCATCTTTATCACCATCTTTATCGCATCATATCCACCGACCTTCTTGATTATGCTATTATCATTGGGAATATCAAAGCTAAAAATTATGATAACGAGAATGAAAAAGATAAGGATGATATGATAGAGCGATAACAGCAGAAACAATGATACTAATACTAAGAGTGTGGATAGTTTTAATAATTTAACTGATAATGATAATGATGGAAATGATGACTGTGGCAATAATGACAATAATGGTGAGGACAATGATGATAATGATAATCGTTACTGTCTTCGTCATCGACATCAACATTAATATGAACATCATCATCATCATCATCAACATCATTAAATCATCGTCATCGTCATCATCATCATCATCATCATCAAATCATCGTCATCGTCATTGTCATCATCATCAACATCAACATCAACATCATCATCATCATCATCATCATCATCATCATCATCATCATCATCATCATCATCATCATCATCATCATCATCGTCATCGTCATCATCATCATCATCATCAACATCATCATCAACATCATCATCGTCATTGCCATTATCATCATCATGAACATCATCATCGTCGTCATCGTCAACATGAACATCATCATCATCATCATCATCATCAACATCATCATAATCATCATAATCATAATCATCATCATCATCACCATCAACATCATCATCAACATCATCATCGCCATTGCCATCGTCATCATCATCAAAGTGAACATGAACATTATCATCATCATCGTCGTACTCATCGTCATTATCTCCACCACCAGCATCACCATTAACATCAACATTGATATCAACATCAACATCCTCCCCCTCCTTCTTCTCCTCCTCCTCATCATTACCATGAAAATGAACATCATCATCATCATCATCATTATCGTCATCGTCATCATCATCATCATTGTTATCATCATCATCATCATCATCACCATTATCATCTTTATCATCATCATCATCATCATCATCATCATCATCATCATCATCATCATTGTTATCATCATCATCATCATCATCATCATCATCATTATCATCATCATCATCATAATCATAATCATCATCATCGTCATCATCATCATCATCATCATTGTTATCATCATCATCATCGTCATCACCATTATCATCTTTATCATCATCATCATCATCATCATCATCATCATCGTCATCACCATTATCATCTTTATCATCATCATCATCATCATCATCATCATCGTCATCACCATTATCATCTTTATCATCATCATCATCATCACCATTATCATCGTCATTACATAATCATTATCATCATCATCACCATTATCATCGTCATCACCATTATCATCGTCATCACCATTATCATCTTTATCATCATCATCATCATCATCATCATCATCGTCATCACCATTATCATCTTTATCATCATCATCATCATCATCGTCATCACCATCACCATCATCATTATCATCATCATAATAATCATCGTCATCACCATTATCATCTTTATCATCATCATCATCATCATCGTCATCACCATTATCATCTTTATCATCATCATCATCATCATCATCATCATCATCATCGTCATCACCATTATCATCTTTATCATCATCATCATCATCATCATCATCGTCATCACCATTATCATCTTTATCATCATCATCATCATCATCATCATCGTCATCACCATCATCATCGTCATCACCATCACCATCCTCACCACTTATCACCAGAGGGAAAAAATAAATATCTAAATACACCACTTAGACAATTAATTAACTCAATTCAATTAATTCAATTTAGATGACATAGTCTTCGCCATAATTATATAATTATCCACACCAATAAACATATATCCACTAAATCCTAATATCCATTTTTCGTATTTTTTTTTTATTCCCCTCATGTTATTTTCATGTTATTATATCTGTCATGTTAAGAAAAATGTTTTATGTGTTTTTATTGTATGTGGTTTTCTATGATATCATGCATCGTTTTTTTTTAACATTTGCTAACGTCATTTTTGTACATTTTTGTGGCATTATTTTGTTTAGGAGTTACGTAGTATATACATACGTATATGAATACATGTATGCGGGGTACACACACACACACATACACATATATATACGTATATATATTAAAAAAAAAAAAAATATATATATATATATATATATATATATATATATATATATATATATATATATATATATATATATATATATATATATACATATATAATTCTGCGTATGGGCGTCTGTGTGTTTACATTTATAAATCATGCATACATACACATGATTATATGCCTATCAAAGGGTTAATATGTGGGAGTAGAAACAGTGCTATCCCTCCCACGCCATTCCCATTCGCCTTTTTGCAAATTTGAGAACTATCATCATCTCGAATAACCCCCCCCCCCCCCCCCCACCCCCCCGATGCTCTTTCCAAACATCCCTCGTCGCTTAAGATTGGGATAATCACATCCCTTCACGCTTCTGCCGTAGCCTTCGACTGGACGAACATCCGACGACCTCGTTTTGCACTTTCGGGATGTTGGTCCCTTGCTTGTCATAAAGCCGATTATCGTAATTGTAATTCTTAATCATAAAAATGCTAAAGTTTTGGTTTCTGTCTTTGGGGCATGATAGCCTTATGCCTGTTATTGGTTCAGCCGGATATTTTGAATAGTAAATTTTGATAATGATCTAAGAGTTTTGGTCTAAAACCGATTCTAAATCTGTAGAGTTGGATGAAAACCTTTATAAAGATATCCTTGTATACACTTAAATCGTCCCAGCTTGTAAAGTTCAAGACGCAGCTTAGTCACACTCCAAACGTCTTCATCAGAGCGCGTGTAAACCAACTGATAAAAAATCAAAACAAGAACTGCCCTGCACTCCTCCCCCCCCCCCCCTCCACACCTCCCCCACCCAAAGCCACGGTTTTCCACTGCTAATGCTGCTTGTTGGACTCTTGTAGCTGCGTTTAACCTCTTGCTTTTGCCCTTGTAGCGTCCGTGCAGCCAGGCACTTGAACGGCAGGCGGTAAGTGGCAAAGGCGTTCTTGTAGCTTAGTTGGTCTAATACCAGCGTGAAATATTGAATTATACTACAAAGGTTGTGGGCCGTTTCTTGTGAATCTGTATATAAGTTTGTTATGTCATTGCATATGAAGGGTTTTCCTTTTGAATGTTTTTTTTAAATTTCTCCAAAACTGCTCTTCGGCTCTTTCATGCATGGAGAATCTGTCACCAAAGCATTTCGAATAGATAATTGTTACGGTAATTGCTAGCCTGACCCACCTGTAGCCCGGCTGACCCACCCCCTCCCCCCGCAGCACGCACCAGTCGTCCACGGTGAGCCAACGCCTCAACACCAGCCGGCGGGACATGCGCGTCGCCCGCACCATCTTCATCATCTTCGTGCTGGTGCTGGTGTGCAGCGTCCCCGTCATGATGGTGCACACCTTCGACCCGCTGGTGAGTCACCCCGTGAGGTTCCTCTTCCTGCACATCCTGTACTGGATCCAGTACTGCCTCAACCTGGTGGTGTACGTGCTCATGAACCGCCAGTACCGCGACGCGTACGTGGAGTGCCTGGCGAGGGTGTTCCCGCGCCTCAAGCAGCACCACGGCCGCAGGTTCTTCTGGGAGAAGGCCAGCATCTCGTCCAAGCCGCCGCACCCCAACACTTCGACGCGGCCGCGCTTCGACTCGGCCGGCAACCCCGGGGACTCCATCGTCTCGTGCGACGGCGACCCGCCCTCGGCCGCAGGGGGCGGGGCCGGGGCCATCGCCCCCCAGGGCAGGCTCTCGGCCATCCCGGAAGGCCACAGCAGCTCGGCCGCCAACGACAGCGTCTTCTCGGACCCGCACAAGAAGGACTCCAAGGACGAGGAGGCCGGCAGGAAGGAGGCCGAGGCGAGCAGCGGCGAGAGCGAGGGCGAGGAGGAGCGCGCCCTCATGGACAGGGAGCTCTGGCTCAGCAAGAACGGCTCCACCGCCGACCGGCTGCCCGAGAGCGAGTGCAAGGTGTAACGGGGCGGAGGCGACTCCAGTCACTTACTCGCGGGGACTCGCAGGAGGAATTTCGTCGCCTTGGAGACATGGCATCGTCGGCGGAGGATGATGTTCCCTTTTTTTACAATACGTCAACCACCAGACGGAATGATTATAGTGGTGTTACTAGTATGGTTGTCAGCGTTGTGGGCTGCTGATGCTGGTCCCAACGAAAGAGTAATCGCCGCGTTATCATCTCTTATATGTAAGAGAATCTCAGAATTGTATTATTATTATTTTCTAATACGTAGCGTAGTTCCTTGTGCCAAATACCTATAGTACAGCTGCTTGCCAACAGCTTCTGTAGGAGCCAAAAACACAAAGTATGCTAGTTTGTGTACCTCATCGATGTGTATCTCAGTGTGACTCGCACTGACTTATGCTCTCTCAGTATAATTAGCAAATCCAGCTGTCTCAGTGTAATTCATACTGTCATGACGAGAAACCCGCCGCGCCAGTGTCATTCGCGCTGCCTACGTCTATAAAATACAGTGTCAATGTAACTCACTGTCGCCAGCATAAAAGCGGTGCCGCGTGTCATGAAACAGACGAAGCAACTCGTGAACGCCTGATTCACCCCCGATTGACGTGTTGTGAAGAGCAAGTGTTGTGACGTAGCGTAAGGTTCCTCCCGCCCGCAGCCGTCGCGGTTCAGCCCACGCCCTCGCCGCCGCTTCCCGCTGCACCTGCGACCGCCCAGTTCCTCGTCAGCGCCGGCGAGAAGGGTCGTTCCCCTCGTCGTGCATCGCCAGTGAGTTTAAAGAGGCGATATTGCGATAATAAAGCTTGGGTATATCGCCTAAATGGTATTTGGAAGTACTTAGCAGCCGTGGGGGAATGTCCGTGTGTGCAATACGAGTGTACTCCCTTCTCTTCGCTTGCAATACAATAGATTCAGTGCCGTGTCGAAGTGAAGGTACTATTATTGGTCTGTACCTGGAATTATCTTAAGAAATGAAGCGGATACATTACCTTGTGTAAGGGAATCTCCGCTCTAAATTCCCTTTTAGGGCATCAATCTTTTAAAACTTGGAGTCATTAAATTACGTGATAGGGCTTACATTTTTTCCAAATTCTGCATAATCAAATGTCTAAGAGCATTTATATATATTTTTTTCATTTGATTCATTCTTATTTTAAGACGATTTTCTTTTCATTTTTTCTATTCATTGTTGTTTTAGGACGACATCTTCCCAAGCTTCCCTATTTTTATACTGGAAAGAAGTACTTTGTGAACGTTTGTGAATGCATGATTCGAAACAACGTTAAAAACGTTTCTGTTCCACGCCTTATGATGCGTTCAAGTCCCATGGTTACTGCGCAGAGCTCATACAATGTGTTAATTAGGTCTAAGATGCTCCCCGCGGGTGTACAGAGACACATATTTATTTTTTGATTAAAGAATAAGGTAAACACAGTGTTTACTCTGAGATATTTTATTGAAAAGTTGAGATGTCAGAAAAAAAATTACCGTAGTAATGTAAGGAAGTCTTGCACAGAATATATGTAAGACATATATATATATATATATATATATATATATATATATATATATATATATATATATATATATATATATATATGGATGGATATGCTCATTTGTGTAAATTGAAGAAGTACTTAAGGCTAAGATATTGTTGACTATACTGATGATGATAATTTCAGTGATTATGTATTGTGTAATTTACATATATACACGTGTGTGTGAATATATATATATATATATATATATATATATATATATATATATGTATATATATATATATATATATATATATATATATATATATATATATATAAATATATGTATGTGTGTGTGTGTGTGTGTGTGTGTGTGTGTGTGTGTGTGTGTGTGTGTGTGTGTGTGTGTATGTGTGTGTGTGTGTGTATATATATATATATATATATATATATATATATATATATATATATATATATATATATATATGGATCCAATCTAGAGTACTTATGACAATATATTCGAAGGCCTTCTTCCCAGGGCTTCTCGTAGCCAGAACGTGGCACTGTGCCACGCTATATCGGCTCTCCATTTCCATTTCCAACGCGCAGTTTCGCGACCGACATGGCAAGGTCCGTTTGCTGACCCGGAGTTCTTCGCATGAGGAAGAAAAGTGGGAAGGAAGTGTTGTGTTCCAGGAAGTCCACGATCGCTGGACCGCCCACGCAGAGCTATACCTGTTGCACTTCCCTGATTCTTGCCTTGTTAAAGGATATGGCACTCAAGCGGTGATATCAGTCACAAGGAAGGAATTAAATCACGAAAAAAACTAAATAAAACAAACATAGCTTTCATGAAACGCGATTTCAAAGACAACAAAAGAAACTGTGAAAGTATAGTTATCGTTTGGTACACAGAGTTTAACCGTCCTCACTGGCGCAGGGTGATGCCTAGAACGTATTCACTTTTTTGAGAATGCTGGACTCTTGATATCCGGACTCAACTGGCTAAGATAGACTGAAAAAAAAAAAAAATCTTAAAAGCGTAATCATAACCTCTGGTGTGATTTTATACTTTGTAAAGCAACAGACATTTATCCTTGTTTTTATGCACCTCCAGGTAAAGAAAAATGACAAGAGACACGTAAGCTAAAGACAATTTAACCACAACAAAAGGATTCCAAGGTTTGAAGACAGCTCAAATACACATTAACAAATTATAAAGTTCGAGATGAAGTAGATGCATTAAAAGGATTTTTTTTCATTCACTAGTCTTCCTACAGTCTATACTTCAAGCCAGTGACCAAGAAGTCCGAGAATCCGAGTGCAAGAAGTCCAGTGCTTCGAGAGTCCAGAGGTCCCTTGGCGCTCCTCCATCCATGGCTGTTTCTCAATCACAAACTCTTAATTTTGATGCTTCAGTAAGGAAGGACGGGTATTCTTAGGCTGAGTCTGCGAGGCTAAAGTGTCGAAGATTCTTCAATGCGAAGGAAATCAGATTATCTAAGGAGAGATAAGAAATAGGATGTGTTATAAGGTGGCAAACATGTCTAGGTTTTGGGACCCAATTTCTGGCTTAAAGTAGGAGTGTGTGAAGCCTTGTATATACCGGCAGAAATACATGGAGGTGTGCATTTTTATTAGAAATGAATTTGATGGTGCTTGCATATAATGATTACATATATAGAAACATTCAAGTGAATGGTCGAATGGACATAAACACAAATTCTACACTGACATACTTTTTTTTTTGTATAATTCAAGGGTTTTACTCAGTGCGAAGCAATTATGTCACAGAACAGTAGCACAGGCCTTGTAGGACAGTTAAAAAGGGTATGTTAAGCAAGTCTATTTCTTCAGACATTCATCTCTCGAATCTAACTTCCTCTTGCTTGAGCTTAGACTCTTTAGGCACTTCATAGAAAGGTACATGGAAGCTTTTCTCTCACGTTCTCCGCAGCCTCTTCTTCTTATAGATAGCCAGTGTTCCGTCACTCTCCCAGTCTTAAACCGAAGGAGACTGGACAGACTACATCGAACCTTTTCTTACACTACGTACAGTTTCCTTTGGGTTCTCCTCTTGTTCCTGTCTTTATTCTCTTCCACCTTTCTACCATTCTTCTCACACACCCAATCTTTTGTCTCTCTCCAACCTCCTCTTCCGTTCCTACCAATCTTGCGGTAAAACACAATCAGTTTTTTTTCTCTCTCTGTTTTCCACCCTCCCTCTCTTCCTATCTTTATCACTAATCTTCCCCCTTCTTTCTTCCAATCTTCCGTTGACACACACACTCAAACACACTGCCTTAGTTTCTGTTCAAGATCAAACAGCTCTTCCTCTCACTTCCCGCGAGAGAGTAAAATAGAAATATATACATAAGCAACCCTGTTTGGCTGATAATGTGCTCTTTAAAGTGATGCTGTAATAATCATGATATTCTGATCCAGATGTGATACTTTCATAGCAGATGTACTGTTTTATATGTTTTATATATGTTTGAGTCTATGTATGTATATATGCTTAATATATGTGTATATATATGCATACATGTATATATGTATGTATATATGTATATATATATATATATATATATATATATATATATATATATATATATATATATATATATATATATATATTTATATATATATGTATGTATGTATGTATGTATGTATATATAATGATTTTTTATGCTTCTTTGATTTTGATCTTACCTTATTCTCTATAAAAATATTCTTTAAAGTGTCGTTTATTTTTCCTCCCATTATAACTCACTGAACTGAATAACTGATAAAACCCTCTCCGCATATTTGTCTGAAGGTTTCACAACAAGCAAGATCAGGTGCAGAATAAACCATGCGGCAAATAAAGAAATTTTATGTTCTAACACTTGTGCTAAAGATTATTTATCGTGGAAACCAGAATTTGCTTCCATTTTCAAAAGAATGAATTGGAATCACTTGTGTTGGTTGAAATTCACTCAAAAATATAGAAAAAAATGGTTAACTTCAATCAAAAAAAAATAAAAATAAAAAAAAATAAATAAATAAAAAAAATAAAAAAATCTAATTAAAAGCTGAATTTATGAACAATTTGAA
>NC_091568.1:41072069-41089569 GCF_042767895.1 Penaeus vannamei | reverse complement strand
TGTCTCTCTCTCTCTTCCCTCTCTTTATCTTTGTCTCTTTTGTATGTGTGTATCAAATACATACATATACAAAATGGTTGCACACAACCTCTTGTTTTTTGTCTTCCTTTTTCGTTTTACTGTCTTCCTTCCTTTTTCGTTTTACTGTCTTCCTTCCTTTTTCGTTTTACTGTCTTCCTTCTTTTTTTCGTTTTACTGTCTTCCTTCTTTTTTTCGTTTTACTGTCTTCCTTCTTTTTTTCGTTTTACTGTCTTCCTTCTTTTTTTCGTTTTACTGTCTCTCTTTTTTCTGTCTGTCTGTCTCTTCAGAGTTTCCTCCCCTCTCTTTCTTTCTCTCCTTAGTCTTTCATCCCTAAAATTTCTCCGACTTACTTACAGAAGGGCAGTGAATCGCCGAGATGGGGATACTGAGCTTGGTGGTGGTCGTGGCAGTGACGCTGGTGCTGAAGTATCCCCCGGAGGCTCTCGGTGCCACTCTAGGTACAGTGCTTCGGAGTTGGTTGATGATAAAAGATTATTGATGATTGCGTGTTTTCGGTGTGTGTGTGGTGTGTTTGCGTGCTTTGGGTGTGTGGTTGCTGCATTTACGTGCTTTGGGTGTGTTCTTGCTGCATTTACGTGCTTTGGGTGTGTGCTCGCTGCATTTACGTGCTTTGGGTGTGTGCTCGCTGCATTTACGTGCTTTGGGTGTGTGCTCGCTGCATTTACGTGCTTTGGGTGTGTGCTCGCTGCATTTACGTGCTTTGGGTGTGTGCTTGCTGCATTTACGTGCTTTGGGTGTGTGTGCTTGCTGCATTTACGTGCTTTGGGTGTGTGTGCTTGCTGCATTTACGTGCTTTGGGTGTGTGTTCTTGCTGCATTTACGTGCTTTGGGTGTGTGTTCTTGCTACATTTACGTGCTTTGGGTGTGTGTTCTTGCTGCATTTACGTGCTTTGGGTGTGTGTTCTTGCTGCATTTACGTGCTTTGGGGGTGTGTGGTTGCTGCATTTACGTGCTTTGGGGGTGTGTGGTTGCTGCATTTACGTGCTTTGGGGGTGTGTGGTTGCTGCATTTACGTGCTTTGGGTGTGTGTGGTTGCTGCATTTACGTGCTTTGGGTGTGTGTGGTTGCTGCATTTACGTGCTTTGGGTGTGTGTGGTTGCTGCATTTACGTGCTTTGGGTGTGTGTGGTTGCTGCATTTACGTGCTTTGGGTGTGTGTGCTTGGTGCATTTACGTGCTTTGGGTGTGTGTGCTTGGTGCATTTACGTGCTTTGGGTGTGTGTGCTTGGTGCATTTACGTGCTTTGGGTGTGTGTGCTTGGTGCATTTACGTGCTTTGGGTGTGTGTGCTTGGTGCATTTACGTGCTTTGGGTGTGTGTGCTTGGTGCATTTACGTGCTTTGGGTGTGTGTGGTTGCTGCATTTACGTGCTTTGGGTGTGTGCTTGCTGCATTTACGTGCTTTGGGTGTGTGCTTGCTGCATTTACGTGCTTTGGGTGTGTGTGCGCGTGTGCTGTGTTTGCACACTACCCTGCCTCCGCCGAGGATCTCCTTGACATCAACGCTGCTAAAAAGCGATGGCCCAACAGGCGGTCGCGACGCCACAAACCAGGAAGTTCTCCAGCCATCGCACGGTTTTTGTTACGATTTTCATGGGGCCTTGTAAGATTATAAGAGTCACCCCTTGATTCACCACGTTTTCTCTGGTGGCTTCGCATCGTCGTGTCAGGGGGGACTTAAATGTTGTTGCATTGTGTCTGAGTGTTTGCATATGTGCGCAGTGTCGAGTGTCCATGTTCTTTAAACAGTTACATTTTATCATAACAAATGTAAGCTTGTTCCTACACAAATGTACCACTTGTTCCAACAACCAATGTGTTCTAACTTCCGCAAAGATTTGGACCAACTGGGAGAGGATCCGCACGAATACGGAGCGAGCAGACGTCGGAGATCCTTTGCTACCGACACTTTCGCATCTCCTGGGAATATAGTATACAGGTGAGTGTTATTAAAGTTATTTTGCGAAAGATCAAGATTAGGGATATTGTTTCTCGTAAGTTACGTTTCATAATGAGCTGTTTGATTTATTGTCTCCGCAAAGGTGGTCATGTTTTTGGTAGCGTTTGTTAGTTTGTTGGTTGGTTATATATATATATTTATTATTATTATTATTATTATTTTTTTTTTTGTAAGTACTGCGTTGATGGTATATAAAAGGCATGAATTTCTCTAGCTCTAGCCAAGAATCAGGAGGAAGAGAACGATGCCAACTCATAAAGTGCGACTATGGCAAATACATAACAAATTACCGATTTGTTAAAGAAAAAATAGCGCTATGCATTTGGCTTGACTTTAAAACCTTTTTTTTATTATTTTTTTATTTTCATTTTATTATTTTTTTTTACTGATGCACGTGTATTATCTGGAACAATATTTCCTTGACGTGGTTTGAGTGGTTATTGTCATCAGTGGAAATATACGCTATGAAAACACGTGGAATGTAACCGACGATTACAACTGCAGCTGTATGTGAATGAAAGCAATTTTTTTTTTGTATTTGTATATATTTTTTGATGTCTCTTATTTGTTCATTTGATTTATTATTAGTATTATTATTAGATTTACAAAGCCAAATCATTTTAGCGAACATTTAAGATGTTTTTTTGGGAAAAAGTTACAACGTAAAATGAATGTTGATTTATAGCTAGATGAGCAAAAACGTAAGTAAATGAAGCTCGACGTCCGAATGTGTCTAGCAATACAAGCTGTGGAACTCCTCCCCTTTCCTCCCCCTCCTTTCTCCCTTCTCCCCCTCCTCCTTTCTCCCTTCTCCTCCTTTCTCCCTTCTCCCCCTCCTCCTCCTTTCTCCCTTCTCCCCCTCCCCCACAGAATTGATTTCCTCCCCTTGTTTCCCCCCCCCCCTCCACCTCTTTCTCCTTTCTCCTCCTCTTTCTCCTTTCTCTTCCTCCTCCTCTTTCTCCTTTCTCTTCCTCCTCCTCTTAAACCCTTCTCCATCCTTTCTATCCCCCCTCCCCCTCCCCCTCCTTTCTCCTTTCTCTTCCTCCTCCTCTTTCTCCTTTCTCCTTTCTCTTCCTCCTCCTCTTACACCCTCCTCCTCCTTTCTATCCCCCCCCCCCTCCACCTCTTTCTCCTTTCTCCTCCTCTTTCTCCTTTTTCCTCCTCCTCTTACACCCTTCTCTTCCTCCTCCTCTTACAACCTTCTCCATCCTTTTTATCCCCCACCCCTTCCTTCTCTTTCTCTTCCTCCTCCTCTCTATCCCCCACCCTTCTCCTCTCCCCCAAACAATTAACTTCCTCCTGCCTCCGTCTCCCTCCAGCGTGGTGGGCTTCATCATGGCCGGATCGCTGCTCTTCGTCAACCTCTTCGACCCCTTCCGCCTCGCCGTCATCGGGTTCTTCGACGCCGCCTTCGGGTCCAAGACGGAGAGGCGGCGAAGGCGTGACGCGGCGGCGGCAGGAGCGGCGTCGTTGCACAAGGGCCTCGAGGGCTACGTGGCTGAGGCCTTCGATACCTTCGTGGCTTCGGTGGACAAGCTGGAAGCCCTGGCCGCCAGCGCGGAGTAGCAGCAGCAACAGGAAGTATCCAAAAAACAAGCTAACTATCTAATAATCCGTCTATCTAACAGCCTAACTATATAACTATCGTTATTAAAATCTTTGTTTTTCTTTTTTTTTTTGTCTTCCCAGAAGCTGCAATAAAGGGTTTCTCGAAGATCTGCGTTTGTGTTCGTCTTGTTTCCTTCGACTGTCCTTACAACGTTCATAAGGAATTATTTAAGTAGCTAATGAAGATGATAATGAAAATATAAGGCATAGGGTATGATAACATTTTGCTATAACCTCCACCTCTGCAACTCATGATTAATAAACCAGACATGTATTACCAGTCTAAACATAGAAGAGTCTGTATTTGCTATTCTCAATATAAGTAAACCGAAAAAAGGAGTATATCAAAAGTTTCGATGCCTCAAGAACTATAGCCAAAATGACTTGTAAGTCACTACTAGATGAAGTTCCTACTCTTAATAGTATTCTTCAAACTGACGATGTTAATGTGCAAGTAAAAATCTTAACAACTTTCCTGAAATGTAGGGACACCTTGGCACCAATCGTAACGAGGGAAATAACCAGGCCTTCAGCCCCGTGGATAACCGCTGATATCAAAGCTGCAATGAAAACTAGGAACCTGCTTAGAAAAAGTAAAAAGAGTAATAGGTTCAATATGAGCTTGCGCAATAATTACAAAGAAGCGAAGAAACTACTTAAATTACTTATCGACAAAGGCAAAAAACAATACGACAGATATCCAGAGAGAGAAAAAAAATTTGCGACGTGGAAAACCACCAGGGAAATAGTTCCTGATGAGTTATTGTAGACATATATGGTGGCGATAACTGATGTGAGAGAGCAGAGGATTATTATTTTTTTGCAAATGCTCATTAACATGCTCATGGACAGTCACTGGTGAACGTAAACTTGCGTGTTATTGAAGCTGCTGACGAAAGAATATATACTTCAAATAAAGGTCCAAACAACAGTTTTAGACTTGACCCTGTGGACTGCAACACTACCATTTTAAGAGATTAAAATTCAATTGCAACCAGTCGGTTAATGTCTTATGGAGTCCGAATTTATCTGATAGCCAGCATGGATTTCGACAAAAGGCTTTCTATAGAAACGGCTTTTCTAAAAGTAACCGATGAATATATGGTAAGAAAATGTCACTTTCATTTACTTTTCTAAATCTATTGACTGCGTAAACCACGACATTCTTACATAAAAATGCATAGAACTAAACATAGCTCCCATCTGCTTCCGGGATTAACTTGCAAACCGATCAACAGGCAGAAAGACTCAAGAACGTCCTTTTCTCTCAAGGAAATGTTTTCTTTGGCGTTCCCCAGGGATTCGTGCTTGGTCCGAGCCTGTTCCTAATTTATGCGAACGGTTTATCTGAGTGATTTACCAGGTTCTGTAGTGTAGTATGCAGATGATAATCAATTACTTCTGTCTGGAAATACCGAATATCTCCCTGAAGTAATAATAATAATAAAAAGAAAAATATCTTAACTGCAAAATTATACTTACAGAAAATTGACCTATTACTTGAACGAAGAAAAAACTATATACTTATTGGTTCATGACATTCTATTTCGCAATTACAGGATAACATTATCATAAACTTTAATGGAACTCATATAATACTAAGTTAAAACCTTGGAAGTTTCCGTGGATCAACATATGCTTCGTATATATACATATACATGTAGATGAAATGTGAAGAAAAGTAATGGGAATACTTATCTAACTCACCAGGAAACCCACACACGAATCACTGTTGTGCAATCACCATTGCTCAGCTTCATTATTTATTGATCAAGAGTTTGGGGGTCACAAATTAATCTCAAATAGAAAGAGTTCAGTTATCAAAATTCGCAGCAAGGGTCGCCTATGACGGTAAATACCTATAAAACATAGGTATTTTAACTTCTAAGAACTCTCTCTCTCTCTTTCTCCCCTCCCCTCTCTTACTCTTTCTCTCCCTCTGTCTCTTCCCTTTCCTTTTCCCTCTTTCTTTCCTCTTCCTTTCCCTTCTGATGGACTCGCCCGCATGGCGAGTCCATCAGAACCGCCGATCTGCTGTCTTCTTCACCCGGCGCCGGCTCGAGGGTGACTGATGGCCGGCCTTCGGGAGAGCGGCCGGTGTTTGGGTCGCGTCAGTCATGCTGGAGCGGCCCTTTCGCGTGTGTGTAATCGGAAAGAGAGAGACGTACACACACACACACACACACGCACACACACACACACACACACGCACACACACACACACACACACACACACACACACACACACACACATATATATATATGTGTATATATATATGTGTATATATATATATATATATATATATATATATATATATATATATATATATATATATACATATATATACATATATGAAAGATGGAACAATGCAGTGGCCGCATTGATATGATGAATATATGTATCATTTTGCTTGTGTTTAAAAAAAGACCTACCATCGCCTTTTGCAAACAACCGTCGTTACTTAGAATCTTATGATATAAAATTTACATATGAGGGTCAAGCTTACAATATCATCCCTTTCTCTATGTACGAGCCTCATCACCAGGGCATGATGATGTACCTTATGCCTTCTTACGCCATTTGTCCCAGCAAACACTTTCGTTTTTATTATCATTGTATTGTATTATTTGGCTTACAGGTGAATTTCCTGCCTTATGGGGTTATTACCCATCCCAAACCCAGGTAAAGATCCTTCGCTTTCTATAAATTATCGTCCCATATCTCTGACATCCTGCATTTGTAAGACATTAGAAAAAAATGGTAGACATTCGCCTTAAATGGTACTTAGAAGAAGGCAAATGCTTAACTCCAGTGCAATATGGCTTAAGAAAGAGGCGTTCTACCACAGATGCCGTACTATCCCTAGCATCTTCAGTCTGTGCTTTGCTTCTCACCAACAGCCTGGCACAGTCTTCTTTGATCTTGAGAAGGCCTGTGACACCACCTGGCATCGTGGGGTTTTACTTAATCCATATGAATTTGGCATTCGTGGAAATTTACCTTTTTTTAACCAGCGATTTTTAGCAAATCGCTGAAAAGTTTTGGAAATGTCTGATGCTTGTCAACTTGAATAGGGTGAGCCTCAGAGAAGCATCCTAAGTGTGACACTTTTTGCTAAGGCAATCAAGAGTGTTATCAGCATTTTTCCTGACCAAGTCCGTGGATCTCTTTAACTTAATGACCTGTCATTATCACGTGACCTGTCCTTGACAGGTCACGTGATAGGATTCACATTTCATTCTTCACATTTTCATGCATATTATAGTATTTTCAAAATCGTCTCTCCAAAAACTATTTTTGTTTCTATAATCACATATTTCAATTTCTTGAAAAATCTTATATCCCTAGAAGTCACCATATATATATATATATATATATATATATATATATATATATATATATATATATATATATATATATATATATATATATAATGTACACACACACACACACAAACTGCCCCCTTCTTTTCTCTCTCCGTCCTTGTCTCCCTCTCTCTTCATCCCTCTTATCCCCTCCCTCCGCCCATCTCTCTCTCTCTCTCTCTGGTTCTCTTTCTCCATTTTTTTCTTTGGCTTGATGCTAGGGAAAACAAAATCCATGTCGTTGTCTTCTTTACTAAAGTATTTTACAGCAGGTGTTGCTAAACAGTTGATAAAATTGTGTGAGGGGATGTAAGAAGCTTAGAATGTGTGCGCATGTATGTAAATGTGTATGTGTGTGTGTGTGTGTGTGTGTGTGTGTGTTTGTGTGTGTGTGTGTGTGTGTATGTGTGTGTGTGTGTGTGTGTGTGTGTGTGTGTGTGTGTGTGTGTGTGTGTGTGTGTGTGTGTGTGTGTGTGTGTGTGTACATGTGCGGGAGTGTATATACATGGCTAGATACAAAGGCAGTTACAGAAAAATAGATCTAGAGAGATAACACACAAGCTTCTCTCCTCTCCTTCACTAGTTCTGTCACCATATCATTTGCTTGCCGTAGAGAAAATATTTGATAGCGTCGTCATTTTCAACGCAATAGTTTTCTGTTATTCTTTCTCTACATTTATTTCGTATTTTCACAATGAAAGATTATATATATATATATATATATATATATATATATATATATATATATATATATATATATATATATATATATATATAAAGATATCAGAGAATTAGAGATGGATAAAGATAAATGTACATATTTCTTATTTCATCTTTCAGCTTTTTTTAGAATCCGCTGCTGGACATAGGCCTTCCCGATCCACGTCACCTCGTCTGGATCTGGCTTGCGTCATCGGCCGTCCCCCCCCCCTCCACGCTGGCCCGGTGAGGGTGGGGGGAGGGCCGAGTAGTCGCCTTTTACGACATGCAGTGACGTACATTGGAAGTAGGCTTTTCACGTCTCTCTGTTCATAGGGGGTCCCACGCTTGCACTCCCCCTTGTCCTCCTTCACTCACACACACACACACATACATACACGCACACATACACACACACACACACACACACATATATATGTGTATGTATGTACTTAGAACCATACGTCTACACTTTTCCACACACTCATTTACACTTTAATCTAGTGAGGTATTCCTAAATGACTGGGTGAATTTATTGAATTTGCAAATCGTGATTGACATGTTTGATCTCAATATCGAAGTGTCTATAGAGCTAACTGCATAACCGGATAAATCTTCGAGCCGTTATAGGGGAAGGATCTCTCTCTTCCCCTCCGTAAAAAAATATCATCCGGCTCCGTCAACAGTCTCCGTTAACTGTTGCGGAGTAACTCCTTAATTTCAGAAACAATTATATGATGTTTTGCGCAAAGCTCATGTACCGAATCGAACACCATGTTGCCTGATGTGGCTCCTTCTCTCTGCAACTAATTCCCTTCCTGTTTGGATTTCTTGAGGAATGAGGGAAGGAAGCTTCTGCAATAAGTAAAAAAGAGAAAAATTAGCGTATATTCTTACATATCTTTACATATATGTACATATATATGCATTTATATACATATACACACATACACACACACACGAATTTACACACACACGCATATATATATATATATATATATATATATATATATATATATATATATATATATATATATATATATATATATATACACATACATACGCGTTTGTGTGTGATTATCTTCACATGCTTTCGAGTCTTTCGACCCGTCCTCCACACCATCACCCCGCGTTCCAGTACCTCTTAGAGTCACTCCTGCCTCTCTCCTCGAGGTCGGCGACGGTGTCAGGCAATGCCATCCCCAGCGTCTCCGGAAGTGCCATCGTCGCCAACCCCATCGCCAGCGACGCGGCTCCGAAGACCACGGACGGCGCCCACGAGATGAGGGAGCCCTGGCGGTGGGGACGCATCTTGTTGTCAGGGATTTCAAAAGAGGATTTTTTGTGTTGGATTAATGTGAAAATGCATGCACACACACACACATATATACATAAATATACACACACATACGCAGACACACACACACACACACATAAACACACACCCATACAGAGAGCACACACCCATACAGAGAGCACACACCCATACAGAGAGCACACACCCATACAGAGAGAGAGAGAGAGAGAGAGAGAGAGAGAGAGAGAGAGAGAAGAGAGAAGAGAGAAGAGAGAAGAGAGAAGAGAGAAGAGAGAAGAGAGAAGAGAGAAGAGAGAAGAGAGAAGAGAGAGAGAGAGAAGAGAAAAAGACATACAGACAGAGAAAGAGAGAGAGAGAAAACCAACGAAACACAAAAACCCGAAAAAAGAAAAGAAAAGGAAAAAAAAAAAAAGAAGACCCAGTCCTCACAATCACCCACCCTACAAAAGACCCACACAACCCATCCCTCCCCCTCCCCACCACCCCCCCACTCCCTCCAACCAACGCATTCCACCCCCCACCGCCCCCCAACCAGCTCGACCCCCCCCCCCACCACCCCCACCCCTCCAACCAACGCATTCAACCCCCCCCGCCCCCAACCCCCCCCCTTCCCCTCCCCACCACCCACCCCACCCCCACCCAACCAACGCATTCCACCCCCACCAGGAAGTCCGTGATGAAGGGCGAGGAAATGGACCCGATCCGAGACAGCATGAAGCACGTCCCGAGGCCCCGACTTCGCACCTCCGTCGGGAAGAGCTCGGAGGAATAGAGGATCGCGATCTGGAAAGCCACCGTGATCGCCATCTTCCCCAGCAGCGCCATCGTCACGATCAGCCACGAGTAATCTTGGGAGAGAGAGATCGGAGTAAATAGATAAATAAATAGATGATAGTGTTTTTATTTATTTTCATTATTATTTTTTTTTTAGATTTCTAATATTTTGATTAGATAAATAAATAGATAATAGTGTTTTTATTTATTTTTATTATTTTTTAAAACTTTTTATATTTTTGATTTTATATATTTTATTTATATTTAAATATTTATTTCAATGTTCGATGTATTTGATGATTTGTTTCGTGTGAATTGGCACGGGTTGGAATAGTAATGTATGAATGTATTCAGTGTTAGACACTAATGTTAATATACTATTAAAGAAGAAGAAGGAGAGAAAGAGAGAGAGAGAAAGAAAGAGAGAGAGAGAGAGAGAGAGAGAGAGAGAGAGAGAGAGAGAGAGAGACAGAGAGAGAGAGAGAGAGAGAGAGAGAGAGAGAGAGAGAGAGACAAAGACAAAGAGAAAGAAAAAGAAAAAGAGAAAGAAAGAAAAAGAGAAAGAAAGAGAGAGCAAGAGAGCGAGCGAAAGCACGAGCCCCAAGCCTTCCCACGCGAACCCCCGACCCACCTGCAGGGACGGCAGCCAGGACGAAGAGCGCCAGCCCGCACAGGAGACAGCAGAGCACCGTGGGGCCTCTCCTGCCGAAGCGGTACACGACGGGGAAGGCGAGGGTGTACGCGGGAACCTCCATGAGCCCCGAGAGCACCATGTACACGAAGGGGTCGCTGCTGAGGTTCCCGCCGCTGAGGGAGAGGCCGTAGTACACCATGGCCAGCACCAGGTAGTCCCAGTACATGACGGTCGTGATGAGGCGGAGCTTCGGGGTCCTGGGGGGGGAGGGGGGGAGGAGAGGGGGAGGGGAGGGGGCGAGGAAGGAGGAAGGACGATGCAGGAATTATAAGGATGATAATAATAATGATGATAATGATAATGATGATAATAATGATAATGATAATCATGATAATGATGATGATAATAATAGTAATAATAATAATAATAACTATAATAACAATACTAATAATTATAAGTAAAGAAGATGGAGGAATGAGGACGTGAAAAAATGAGGAGAAAAAAAAAGAAGGAAGAGGAGGAGGAGGCGAAGTGAAGAAGAAGGAGGAGGAGGAAGGAGGAGAAAGGAGGTGGAGGAGGAAGGAGGGAGGTAAGGGTCAAAGAAAAGAAGGTAAAGGAAGAACGAAATAGAAGAAGGATAGGAAGGAGGAAGACAATGAGAAAGGAGACAGAGGAGGGAAAAATATAAATGTTTAGATAGAGTGCAACAATTCTCCTTTGTTCTTTTAAAGGAAGCTTCTTGGTGTCCTGAGAAAAGAGAGAAGCTGACGGTTAGAATATTCGGCAGGTGAGGATGTGGTGATAAAAGCTTGTGGAAATGGTATTACGATGTCGAGGATAGGAGAAAGAATTGGATCCTTATATTCCTAACAGTCAAGTACATTCAAGTACATGCACGCATACGCGCGCGCACGTACACAGAGACACACACAAACACGCACACACATATTTCTCTCTCTCTCTCTCTCTCTCTCTCTTTCTCTCTCTCTCTCTCTCTCTCTCTCTCTCTCTCTTTCTCTCTCTCTCTCTCTCTCTCTTTTCGTCGCTCCCTCTCTCCTTCTTTCTCTCTCTCTCTCACAAACGAAATTAAATCTTACTCCCACTGAAATATTTCTAATGAGAATGTTAACTGTACATCATTACAACGACACTTAATATGTTATATCATTGTACCTGCAATGTTCCGGAATAATGACAATATTTGTGATAAAGCAAAACGATGCAGATGATAACATGAAATTATATCAAAATATCAAAATCAATTAGAGTAAAGCATATTTATCAAAAGAAAATTCTATAATGACAGCATCGATATCCAGCAGATAATCATAACATCAAAATTAAACCAAAGGAAAATTAGTCACACACACACACACACACACTACACACACACACACACACACACACACACACACACAAGCGAACAAACAAGCAAAACCAAACATGTACACAAAGAAACTCACACACACACACACACACACACACACACACACACACACACACACAAAACGACTTAACCCACCCACTTCCACACACAAACAAGCAAACAGCCTCTTTTAACCTTTCAAACAATCACACTCACAATCACCTGTAAAAGACCTCATTTTTTTACCTGAAGAGGATAAGACCGCTCATCAAGGAGGACTTCAATATAGCCTTTATATCACGGGCTGAAGTGTCACTCTTGCTCGGAGGGAGCTGAAAGGATTAAGACGGGTGATCATGATGATGATGATGATGATTATGATGTTTGTTACAATGATAATGATAATTATGATGTTTGTAACAATGATGGTGATGATGATAATGATAATTATAGTTTGTAACAATGATGATGATGGTGATAATGATAATTAGAATGTTTGTAACAATGATGATGATGTTGATGATAATTATGATGTTTGTAACAATGATGATGATAATGATAATGATAATGTTGGTAACAATGACGATGATGATAATGATAATTATAATGTTTGTAACAATGATTGATAATGATAATGATAATTATAATGTTTGTAACAATGATGATGATGGTAATGATAATTATGATGTTTGTAACAATGATGATGATGATGATAATTATAATGTTTGTAACAATGATGATTGTGATGATAATGATAATTATAATGTTTGTAACAATGATGATAGTAATGATGATGATAATGAGGAGGATGATAATAATGATTACAATAATAACCGTAATGATATGAATCATTACTGATAATAACAGATTGTTATCGAAAATATAATGATCATAATCATAATAATACTGATAATTATGATGATGATTATAATGACACTGAAAATTATGACAATGATAACAATTGTTATAACAATAATAACTGTTATAACAATAATAATGAAAATGATAATAATGGTAATGATAATGATAACAATGACGATAACGATAAAGATAATAACAATAATAATGATAATAGTAATAATAACAATAGTAATGATAAGAAAAATAATTTATTTATAATAATGATAATGAAAAGAGTGAAACGATGATAATTAAAATCATAATAATGATGAAAAACGAAAACTCGAGAATATATATAAAAAAATGAAAATAAATAAGAATAATAAAAAAGGTAAATAAATAAATAAATAAAACTAATCAATACGATAATAAAAGCAATAATAATTTTAATAGCGGTAATAATGAAGATAATTATCATAATAATGACATTAATAATAATAATAGCAAAAATAGTAATAAGAATAATAAAAATAATAATAATAACAGTAATAATAGTAATGACAATAGCAATGATAATAATGACAAGAACATTCATTATTATCATTATTATTATCCTAATAGTAATGATAATAATAATAATAATGATGACTGTAATAAGAATAGATACTACTACTAATGATGATAACAGTAACCTGTGATAATTATAATGATAACAATAAAAATAATAATGGTAATAATAATAATGATAATAATAATGATGATAATAATGATAATGATAATAATAATAATGATAACAATAATAACAATTAAAGTAATAATAATAAAGATGAGAATGATAATAACAACAATAATGAAAATGATAATAATAATGAGAATAACAATGATAATAATGAAATAATAACAATGATAATTATGATGATAATAATGATAATAATATTAATAATAACAATAACAATGACGGTAATAACAATATTATGACAGATAGTTATAATTTTAATTTCATAACAATAATGATAATTAATGATAATGATAAGGTAAATGATGATAATAATAATCATATTGATAATAAGGATAATAATCATAATAATGATAATAGTGATAATAATGATAATGATAATGATAATGATAATAACAATAACAGTTAACATGATTATTATTTTTATAATGATGATAATAATAGCATGAACAATAATAATAATATCAGCAACAATAATAACAACAATAATAATATTGATAACGATAACAACGACAGCAGTTCAGACAATCACAGGTGGGCGCTACCACCACCCAAGCGCCCCTGATCCTCCGCCCATCTCACCTCCTCCTTCATGAGAGCGAGCAGCTCGTTCTGAGGAGGCAGCGAGACCTTGTTCCACTTGGCCGCCTTCTTCAGCACTTTCAGGGACCTCTCGTGGTTGCCGGCCACCATCAGCCACCGCGGAGACTCCTCCATGAACCTGTGTTGCGAGGGCGTGGTGGGTCTTTTGTTTTTTTATTTGTTTTTCTTTAATGAATGTCTTTTATATCTTTCTCTATCTTTTTTTTAATGGATAATGAATGTCTTTTATATCTTTCTCTATCTTTTTTTAAATGGATATTTCTGTTTTTTTCTGATTGGTATTTTTATTTATTTATCTACTTATTTTTAAACCTAGAACTGTGGGGTTTTATGCGGTCTCATTAATGTTTTGAAAATATGTGGAATTGAATGGATTTTGGTTTGATTGTGTATGTAGTCTGGAGGGAATGTATGTGGATTGTTATTCAATATGTAGGAAAATTAAAAATATGTAATGTATTTATAGCTATGCCTGTCTTTGCTTTCTATCATCATACCTATCTGTATCTACATCGATGTATCTATGTTTCTATCTCTTTTTATATCTCTCCATATATGTATGAATAGGTAGATAGACACGTAGATATAGGTACACACATACACATAGAAACACAGACACACACACACACACACACACACACATAAACACAAACACACTCACACACACACATAAACGAACACAAATCAACTAATCAAAAACACAGTAATAATCACATACAATCCCCCACCCCCCTCAAAGAAGAAGAAGAAGAAGAAAAAAGAAAGAAAGAAAAAAATGAAAACGAAAACGACCCTACCAGAGAGCGGGGAACATGACCAGGCCGATGACCGACATGGCCAGCTGAAGCACCCTCCAGTCCCGCAGCAGGTAGGCCAGTCCCCCGAGGGCCATGGCACCCAAGGCCCAGGGAAGGTACAGCGTGATGCCCAGGGCCGTCCTCAGGCGGGGCTCCGAGACCTCGATGGCTGAGGAGGAGGTATTTCCGGGTGAAAGGGTTGGGAAGGATTTTTCTTAGGGCTGCAGGATTGAGGGGGTTTGGGAGTAGGAGAGTCAAGTGTCATAGGACTTTGGAACAACGTATATCTGATATATATATATATATATATATATATATATATATATATATATATATATATATATATATATATATATATATATATATATATATATATATATATATATATATATATATATATATATATATATGTATGTATATATATGTGTGCGTGTGTGTGTGTGTGTGTGTGTGTGTGTGTGTGTGTATATCTATCTATCTATCTATCTATCTATCTATCTATCTATCTATCAATATATATATATATATATATATATATATATATATATATATATATATACATATACACACACACACACACATGTGTGTGTGTGTGTGTATGTTTGTCTATATATATATAGAATATACATATATATAAACATGTGTGTTTGTGTGTATGTGTGTGTGTATCTGTGTGTGTGTATGTGTGTGTGTATCTGTGTGTGTGTATGTGTGTGTGTATGTGTGTGTGTGTATGTGTATGTGTTTGTGTGTGTCTTTTTGTATGTGTATGTGTGTGCGCGTGCATTTCAATGAAAACGTGCGCGTAATCCAGCTCAGCCACACCAACACCCGCCCCCATCCCCAGCCCCAGGATCCCCCTCCCCAAAACGTACCCAAGATGTAGCCGCTGTTCGTGACCAGCGGGTGCACGACGCCCAGCACGAACCGCGCCATCAGGATCGCCGAGAGGTTGGGCAGCCAAGCCGAGAGAACCGCTACGACCACGTACGCGAGGCCGCCCAACACCACCAGGGGCTTGCGGCCGTACCTGCGCGGCGGAGGGGGGGGGGGGGCCAAGGGAGCTGTTCAGTTTGGGGAAGTAATCGAAATATCTTTGTGCAAAGTTTGAGTAATAGATGAATAATCGAAATATTTTTTGTGCAAAGTGCATGGCTAATAGATAATCTAGATATTTTTGTGCAAGGTGTATGATTAACGAATAATCTAAATATTTTTGTGCAATGTATGACTAATAAATAATCTAAATATTTTTGTGCAAAGTGCATGGCTAATAGATAAATAATCGAAATATTTTTGTGCAAAGTGTATGGCTAATAGATAAATAATCTAAATATTTTTGTGCAAAGTGTATGACTAATAGATAAATAATCTAAATATTTTTGTGCAAAGTGTATGACTAATAGATAAATAATCGAAATATTTTTTGTGCAAAATGTATGACTAATAGATAATCTAAATATTTTTGTGCAAAGTGTATGACTAATAAATAATCGATTTTTTTTTGTGCAAAGTGTATGACTAATAGATAAATAATCGAAATATTTTTGTGCAAAGTATGACTAATAGATAAATATAAATATTTTTGTGCGAAGTGTATGACTAATAAATAATCTAAATATTTTTGTGCAAAGTGTATGACTAATAAATAATCTAAATATTTTTGTGCGAAGTGTATGGCTAATAGATAATCTAGATATTTTTGTGCGAAGTGTATGACTAATAGATAAATATAAATATTTTTGTGCGAAGTGTATGACTAATAAATAATCTAAATATTTTTGTGCAAAGTGTATGACTAATAAATAATCTAAATATTTTTGTGCAAAGTGTATGACTAATAAATAATCTAAATATTTTTGTGCGAAGTGTATGGCTAATAGATAATCTAGATATTTTTGTGCGAAGTGTATGACTAATAAATAATCTAAATATTTTTGTGCAAAGTGTATGACTAATAGATAAATAATCGAAATATTTTTGTGCAAAGTATGACTAATAGATAAATATAAATATTTTTGTGCAAAGTGTATGACTAATAAATAATCTAAATATTTTTGTGCGAAGTGTATGACTAATAAATAATCTAAATATTTTTGTGCAAAGTGTATGACTAATAAATAATCTAAATATTTTTGTGCGAAGTGTATGACTAATAGATAAATAGAAATATTTTTGTGCAAAGTGTATGGCTAATAGATCAATAATCGAAATATTTTTGTGCAGTGTATGACTAATAGATAAAAAATCGATTTTTTTGTGCAGTGTATGACTAATAGATAAAAAATCGATTTTTTTGTGCAGTGTATGACTAATAGATAAATAATCTAAATATTTGAGTAAAAAAGTATGATTCTACAGATCTGTATATTATGTAAGGATCTAAATTTCTGACGACACGTTAAATTCGAAATGTCAAAATGCAATCTATTCGAAAATTTAAATGGGAGAAGGAAAATAAAATCCTATGAGCAGTGAGCACATTTTCGAAGTGGATTCATACTGGCATTGGAATTATGCATATACACACACAAACAATCACACACTCACACACACACGTACGCATACACACACACACACACACACACACACACATATATATATATATATATATATATACATACATATATATATATATATATATATATATATATATATATATATATACATATGAATATGTATATATATGTATATATTTTTTTCTTTTCTTTATTTTTTAATGCACCAAACTGAATAGAAACTGATTGATCCAAACTGTGC
>NC_091568.1:41034569-41039569 GCF_042767895.1 Penaeus vannamei | reverse complement strand
GAAAAAGGTGTTTTAAGGTACGGGAAAAGGTGCTTTAAGGTACGGAAAAAGGTGTTTTAAGGTACGGAAAAAGGTGCTTTAAGGTACGGAAAAAGGTGCTTTAAGGTACGGAAAAAGGTGTTTTAAGGTACGGGAAAAGGTGCTTTAAGGTACGGAAAAAGGTGCTTTAAGGTACGGAAAAAGGTGCTTTAAGGTACGGAAAAAGGTGCTTTAAGGTACGGGGAAAGGTGCTCTACGGTACGGAAAAAGGTGCTTTAAGGTACGGAAAAAGGTGTTTTAAGGTACGGGAAAAGGTGCTTTAAGGTACGGAAAAAGGTGTTTTAAGGTACGGAAAATGGTGCTTTAAGGTACGGAAAAGGTGCTTTAAGGTACGGAAAAAGGTGCTTTAAGGTACGGAAAAAGGTGCTTTAAGGTACAGAAAAAGGTGCATTAAGGTACGGAAAAAGGTGTTTTAATGTACGGAAAAAAGCGTTTTAAGGTACGGGAAAAAGGTGCTTTAAGGTACGGAAAAAGGTGCTTTAAGGTACGGAAAAAGGTGTTTTAAGGTACGGAAAAAGGTGCTTTAAGGTACGGAAAAAGGTGCTTTAAGGTACGGAAAAAGGTGCTTTAAGGTACGGAAAAAGGTGCTTTAAGGTACGGAAAAAGGTGCTTTAAGGTACGGAAAAAGGTGCTTTAAGGTACGGAAAAAGGTGCTTTAAGGTACGGAAAAAGGTGCTTTAAGGTACGGAAAAAGGTGCTTTAAGGTACGGAAAAAGGTGTTTTAAGGTACGGAAAAAGGTGCTTTAAGGTACGGAAAAAGGTGCTTTAAGGTACGGAAAAAGGTGCTTTAAGGTACGGAAAAAGGTGCTTTAAGGTACGGAAAAAGGTGTTTTAAGGTACGGAAAAAGGTGCTTTAAGGTACGGAAAAAGGTGCTTTAAGGTACGGAAAAAGGTGCTTTAAGGTACGGAAAAAGGTGCTTTAAGGTACGGAAAAAGGTGCTTTAAGGTACGGAAAAAGGTGTTTTAAGGTACGGAAAAAGGTGTTTTAAGGTACGGAAAAAGGTGCTTTAAGGTACGGAAAAAGGTGCTTTAAGGTACGGAAAAAGGTGCTTTAAGGTACGGAAAAAGGTGTTTTAAGGTACGGGAAAAGGTGCTTTATGGTACGGAAAAAGGTGCTTTAAGGTACGGAAAAAGGTGCTTTAAGGTACGGAAAAAGGTGTTTTAAGGTACGGAAAAAGGTGCTTTAAGGTACGGAAAAAGGTGCTTTAAGGTACGGAAAAAGGTGCTTTAAGGTACGGAAAAAGGTGCTTTAAGGTACGGAAAAAGGTGCTTTAAGGTACGGAAAAAGGTGTTTTAAGGTACGGAAAAAGGTGTTTTAAGGTACGGAAAAAGGTGCTTTAAGGTACGGAAAAAGGTGCTTTAAGGTACGGAAAAAGGTGCTTTAAGGTACGGAAAAAGGTGCTTTAAGGTACGGAAAAAGGTGCTTTAAGGTACGGAAAAAGGTGCTTTAAGGTACGGAAAAAGGTGTTTTAAGGTACGGAAAAAGGTGTTTTAAGGTACGGAAAAAGGTGCTTTAAGGTACGGAAAAAGGTGCTTTAAGGTACGGAAAAAGGTGCTTTAAGGTACGGAAAAAGGTGCTTTAAGGTACGGAAAAAGGTGCTTTAAGGTACGGAAAAAGGTGTTTTAAGGTACGGAAAAAGGTGTTTTAAGGTACGGAAAAAGGTGCTTTAAGGTACGGAAAAAGGTGCTTTAAGGTACGGAAAAAGGTGCTTTAAGGTACGGAAAAAGGTGTTTTAAGGTACGGGAAAAGGTGCTTTAAGGTACGGAAAAAGGTGCTTTAAGGTACGGAAAAAGGTGCTTTAAGGTACGGAAAAAGGTGCTTTGAGGTACGGAAAAAGGTGCTTTAAGGTACGGAAAAAGGTGTTTTAAGGTACGGAAAAAGGTGCTTTAAGGTACGGAAAAAGGTGTTTTAAGGTACGGAAAAAGGTGCTTTAAGGTACGGGGAAAGGTGTTTTAAGGTACGGGAAAAGGTGCTTTAAGGTACGGAAAAAGGTGTTTTAAGGTACGGAAAAAGGTGCTTTAAGGTACGGAAAAAGGTGTTTTAAGGTACGGAAAAAGGTGCTTTAAGGTACGGGGAAAGGTGTTTTAAGGTACGGGAAAAGGTGCATTAAGGTACGGAAAAAAGTGTTTTAAGGTACGGGGAAAGGTGCTCTAAGGTACGGAAAAAGGTGCTTTAAGGTACGGAAAAAGGTGTTTTAAGGTACGGGAAAAGGTGCTTTAAGGTACGGAAAAAGGTGTTTTAAGGTACGGAAAATGGTGCTTTAAGGTACGGAAAAAGGTGCTTTAAGGTACGGAAAAAGGTGCTTTAAGGTACGGAAAAAGATGCTTTAAGGTACGGGGAAAGGTGCTTTAAGATACGGAAAAACGTGCTTTAAAGTACGGAAAAAGGTGCTTTAAGGTACGGAAAAAGGTGCTTTAAGGTACGGAAAAAGGTGCTTTAAGGTACGGAAAAAGGTGTTTTAAGGTACGGAAAAAGGTGCATTAAGGTACGGAAAAAGGTGTTTTAAGGTACGGGGAAAGGTGCTCTAAGGTACGGAAAAAGGTGCTTTAAGGTACGGAAAAAGGTGTTTTAAGGTACGGGAAAAGGTGCTTTAAGGTACGGAAAAAGGTGTTTTAAGGTACGGAAAATGGTGCTTTAAGGGTCGGAAAAGGTGCTTTAAGGTATGGAAAAAGGGGCTTTAAGGTACGGAAAAAGGTGCTTTAAGGTACGGAAAAAGGTGCTTTAAGGTATGGAAAAAGGTGTTTTAAGGTACGGAAAAAAGCGTTTTAAGGTACGGGAAAAAGGTGCTTTAAGGTACGGAAAAAGGTGCTTTAAGGTACGGAAAAAGGTGCTTTAAGGTACGGAAAAAGGTGCTTTAAGGTACGGAAAAAGGTGCTTTAAGGTACGGAAAAAGGTGCTTTAAGGTACGGAAAAAGGTGCTTTAAGGTACGGAAAAAGGTGCTTTAAGGTATGGAAAAAGGTGTTTTAAGGTACGGAAAAAAGCGTTTTAAGGTACGGGAAAAGGTGCTTTAAGGTACGGAAAAAGGTGCTTTAAGGTACGGAAAAAGGTGTTTTAAGGTACGGAAAAAGATGCTTTAAGGTACGGGGAAAGGTGCTTTAAGATACGGAAAAACGTGCTTTAAAGTACGGAAAAAGGTGCTTTAAGGTACGGAAAAAGGTGCTTTAAGGTACGGAAAAAGGTGCTTTAAGGTAGGGAAAAAGGTGCTTTAAGGTAGGGAAAAAGGTGCTTTAAAGTACGGAAAAAGGTGCTTTAAGGTAGGGAAAAAGGTGCTTTAAGGTACGGGAAAGGGCGTTTTAAGGTACGGGAAAAAGGTGCTTTAAGGTACGGAAAAAGGTGCTTTAAGGTACGGAAAAAGGTGCTTTAAGGTACGGGAAAAAGGTGCTTTAAGGTACGGAAAAAGGTGCTTTATGGTACGGACAAAGGTGCTTTAAGGTACGGAAAAAGGTGCTTAAAAATACGGAAAAAGGTGCGTTTTATCCTAAGCATTAGAGAAAAAGTATTCGTTCCGTAATGAGGCAAAAATGATTGTCGTTAGAAAGCGTGTTAGATAATACATGGGTGGAAAAGGTGTTATAATGAAGTCCCAAGATTGTCCACATTTTCCAGCTGGTCGCACGCTTAGACATTGCTGCTTTACGGAGGATCATCTTAAATACAACCCAGTAGATAACAGTGATCAAATACAGGAAATATTTAGAGGGTGAAATGGGAAGCTAGATTCTGTTTTTCCGGGAAATTGTTCCCTGTGAAATATTTGAGAGGACTGTGTAAAATATTGATTGAGTGAAATACTAAAGAATAGAAAATCTTTCCTTTTCTACAAGGAATATCCAGTTGGTAAATATTTTAGAGACGAGAATCTGCATTTTTTTTTTTTACGAGAAATATTCAAGAAGTGAAAATACTCGGGAGAATAGAATCCACTTAATTCTAAGGCTTATAATTTAACAAGTGAAATATTCTACGCTCGAGAATTTACACCTTTTTATAGTTTCGTTCTTTACTTCGTTCTCGCCAATGATATCTTAAGTGGCAGTCCTCCTTCAGGGTCTTCTGCCTGATGCCATCCTAAGCTTCCTCGCCATTTAGCTCAAATCGCCCCACATTTCCCTCGCTTCTCTCTCCGCACTCTAAGCATTGTCCGAATAACTCGACCGCATTGTCCGAATTGCTTCGTTCTGGTCTGACCGAAGATGGACACTGTATTGTTTACAACTGTCCGGATTTCTCTTATTACTATGTCTCTTCAATATCATTTTGTTCATTTCTCTTTATATTTGTGTAAGGATGTTGCTCGTAGCTTACAATACGCAATTCCATTCAGTTTTATCACGTATTTGGCCCCGTGAGCAAACAGTATATATGCAACTATATTACTGAATCAATTATCCCCATTCAGGCTGGTCGCAGATCTACAGTATACTACGAGTCCGGTTTATTGCGCGTTTCGTGACCATTTTCGTCTTTGTCGCTCTAGCTGCGCGTTGGAAATAAAACGTGTTCGTAAGGGAACAGCCGCTTTGCTTTATTTACTGAGAGAGAGAGAGCGAGAGAGGGAGAGGGAGAGGGAGAGGGAGAGGGAGAGGGAGAGGGAGAGGGAGAGGGAGAGGGAGAGGGAGAGGGAGAGAGAGAGGGAGAGAGAGAGAGAGAGAGAGAGAGAGAGAGAGAGAGAGAGGAAGAGAGAGAGAGAGAGAGAGAGAGAGAGAGAGAGAGAGAGAGAGAAAGCGAGAGCGGGAGAGAGCGAGAGAGAGAGCGGGAGACAGCGAGAGAGAGAGCGGGAGACAGCGAGAGAGAGCGGGAGAGAGGGAGAGAGCGAGAGAGAGAGAGAGAGAGAGAGATAGAGATAGAGATAGAGATAGAGATAGAGATAGAGATAGATAGAGAGAGATAGATAGAGATAGAGAGAGAGAGAGAGAGAGAGAGAAAGATATATATATATATATATATATATATATAGAG
>NC_091568.1:41024569-41027069 GCF_042767895.1 Penaeus vannamei | reverse complement strand
TATTTAACAATAAAGATATGCAACTGAACGTCAGTGTTCTAATATTGATTTTGTCATTTTCTTAGTAAATATTTTAGGGTTCACTTTTTTTATTTTTGATAATGTGCTGCAGCACGAACAGGAAACCACTTCTCTCGCAGTCCTTGCAAGTTAAAGTTCCAAGAATATTCAGTGTGATCTAGAACAACTCAATTAAAAATGGAAACAATTACCAGACACCAGCAATCCACTTGCCTCAAAAGCATCACTTGAACATCTATTTAAAGGTCTCTGGAATCTGACGAATAGAGATGAGGTTCAAAATATTTGTTCTTGATGTTCCTGTCGGTTCAGAGAGGTTCTTTGCCGCAGCAGGATTACATAACATTTTAGTCGACGGCTGAAATGATGAACCCAGCACAAAAGCCAGTCCAGGAATAAACGTATCGCAGATTATATCATTGTATATATAAATATTAGCCTTGCCTGATTCGATTAATCTATAATATAAACCTTATGTGTATAACCCATATTCTTCTTCACGAAATATTTATCAATCCAATAGTTTTCGCTTCACCGCTACACACGGTTTCCACACACTAAGCAGAGGCAATAGGAATATCATAGTTATCCCCTATTGTGTGTCTATTCCCGTTTTCTATGATTGCCTACAGAAGCGTCCGTGCGTTACCACTGATAACGTGTGTGTGTGAATAGAATATGAATTTATACTAATCTATCTGAAGTCCATACGAAGAGGCTTCAACTCCGTACTCTTATATAAATAGGGATTTAGGCGTAGTCTGTAATACCTTTCAGAAGGACCGATAGATTATGAAACAATTATATGATAATAATAATAATGGTAAGCCGAAGAAGAAGAAAATCAATAACACTGATAATAATGATAAAAGTGATAACGATAGTAATTAAATAACGAAAATAGTAACAGTGACGGTAATGGAATAATGAAAAGAACAATTATAATGAAATAAACAGTTATGATGACAATATATATATATATATATATATATATATATATATATAAATATATATATATATATATATATATATATATATATATATATATATATATATATATATATATATATATATATATATGCATCTATCTATCTACACACACACACACACACACACACACACACACGCACACACACACACACACACATACACATATGGCAATAACAATTATGGTAAGAGTAATATCAATTTATATAACACTTGCATAGCTAAAAATAGACACCCATAGTGTTTCTTACACCCTACAGAAAACCTCAAATTCATTCGACATAGATATTAAAAATTCATTCATTCGACATAAATATTAAAAATTCATTCATCCGAAAAAAAAAATGATAAAAACTTTAATAAATATTAAAAATATATACAGTTTTGAAAGTTGGATACACATTAGTTTCCATTTTATTACATATTTTTTTTCGGTATAAACACAACGGACCGAAAACAAAGCCAAACTGCACCCCAGAAAGAGCCCAAAACAAAGCAAGAAAGCTGACACGTGCGGCTATAGATCCCGGATAAACGCCCGAAAGGACAAAGGACTGTCTGCACTATCAGGTTTAGGAGATCCGATCGCTTCTCGTCGGTTCGGAACCTCTACAGGCAACGAGGGTCAAGTGGTTCGAGTGCGACTTGCTTTGTATTTTTCCAGCGGTGATGGGTAGGTGTTTAGACTCTCTCCTCTCTCTCCTTTGTTTTATTGTTTTTTTCTTGTTTTAGTGGATTGTTTCTTATATTATATCATCACTGTTACTATTTTAGACTCTCCTCTCTCTCCTCTGCTTTATTGTTTTTTTCTTGTTTTTTTCTTGTTTTAGTTGTTTCTTATATTTTGGGTAAGTGTTTAGACTCTCCTCTCTCTCCTTTGTTTTATTGTTTTTTTCTTGTTTTAATTGATTGTTTCTTGTATTTTGGGTAAGTGTTTAGACTCTCCTCTCTCTCCTTTGTTTTATTGTTTTTTTTCTTGTTTTAGTTGACTGTTTCTTATATTTTGGGTAAGTGTTTAGAGTCTCCTTTGTTTTATTGTTTTTTTCTTGTTTTTTTTTTCTTGTTTTAGTGGATTGTTTCTTATATTTTGGGTAGGTGTTTAGACTCTCTTCTCTCTCCTTTGTTTTATTGTTTTTTTCTTGTTTTTTTGTTGTTTTTTTCTTGTTTTAGTTGATTGTTCCTTATATTTTGGGTAAGTGTTGAGGCTCTCTTCTCTCTCCTTTGTTTTATTGTTTTTTTTCTTCTTCTTCTTGTTTTTTTTCTTGTTTTAGTTGTTTCTTATATTTTGGGTAAGTGTTTAGGCTCTCTTCTCTCTCCTCTGCTTTATTGTTTTTTTCTTGTTTTAGTTGATTATTTCTTATATTTTGGGTAAGTGTTTTGGTTCTCCTCTCTCTCCTTTGTTTTATTGTTTTTTTCTTCTTCTTCGTGTTTTTTTCTTGTTTTATTTGATTGTTTCTTATATTTTGGGTAAGTGTTTCGGCCCTCCTCACTC
>NC_091568.1:41014569-41017069 GCF_042767895.1 Penaeus vannamei | reverse complement strand
ATTATCTCGGTAGACGTTCGCGCTGAATGCGGTGTCTTCGGCGAACGGCAGCTTTCACTTTTTCCTTTGTCTCTTTTCTATCTCATTTTAGGTGCTTTTGCATTGGAATACATGATAATTTGTTTTTAAAAAAGTTTAGACAAAATAATGGCTTAAGAAAGCGATCCATAAATCTTTTGAAAGAGTGATAATTGTTGGAAGCGAGAGAGAAAAAAAAAGAACGTATATATTTTGATAACTAAATATATTTACAAAATGTGATATGACGGCCAATCTATCTAATCTGGTATTATTTCCTTCGCGTTAATCTCCCTTTCATTGTATTAGGACACATTTTGTGCAGAACATAACCAGAGAAATTATTTTCCGTCGAATTTGTGCGAAATATTATCTGTATATGACAACATCAGTGGCATGATTTTGTGTGCAGCGCAAACACACACACACACACACAGAGGCATGCACACGCTCACATACACACACACACACACAGAGGCATGCACACGCTCACATACGGACACGCACACACATACAGATACAGGCATCCACACGTACACACATACAAACACACAAACGTTTGTTGGTTGTTCTGTGTGTATATGTGTGCCTGCAGATGTATCTGTGTGTGTGTGTGTGTGTGTGTACATGTATCTGTGTGCCTGCATGTGTGTGTGTGTGTGTGTGTGTGTGTGTGTGTGTGTGTGTGTGTGTGTGTGTGTGTGTGCATGCATCTGTGTGCCTGTATGTGTATGTGTGTGTGTCTGCGCATATATAATGAACATCATTCACTGCTCTTGATGTAAATACCATTTTTTCATCTTCGTGAGAAAATCATTTCTCAAAATAACTCCTAATTCGCTGAAAATGGGTTAGAACAAAGGCAATCAAAGAATAACGGAGAGATTAATCGCGATATCAACTATTATACTTATATTCTGTTACTTAATGATATCAAATGATCTTGTGCAAAATATACACATTTCTCTCTCTCGCTTTCAATAACGATCACCATTCGCAGAGAAGGCAAAAATATATTTATTGGTCCCTTTATCCGGAACCTCCTTTATCAAAAATCTTTATCACATATCCCTGCCTTACGCAACGCCAAATCAAACCAAATTCAGATAGAAAAGAAAGAAAGAAAAAGAAAATTAGAAAAGCTACAGAAACCGGTGTCGTTCGCCGAAGACACCGCATTCAGCACGAACGACTACCGAGATAATCCGGTTCTTACGCGAACGCCCTTGTCCGTCTGGGAGTCTGGAGCCGCTGATTATTCGAGAAATCTGACTCTTCGTCTGTTTGTGTCTCCTGACTGCGGCGCCATTCGCGAAGGGGCGAGGCAGAGGAGATAAAGAAGGGAAGGGAGAAGCCTAGAATAGGGTGACAAGGGGGGAAGAAAGAGGGAAAAGAGAGGCGGAAGTTTGAGAAAATAAAAGATCGAGGGAAAGAGTGAAAGGGAGAATAGAGGATGATGACAAGGAAGACCTCTTCTTTTGCTTCATCTTCCTTTTCCTTTGGCATTCTTCTACTCATTTCCTCCGCCTGTATAAGTGGAAAGGAACATAACGCAATAATCATTTTCTAATCTGTTTTATTTCAATTCCGTTTTCAGCAATTACATCGTTCTCCCTCTTTTCTTTGTTTCTCGTCTCTCTTTCCCTCTGTCTTTCTCTCTGTCTGTCTGTCTGTCTGTCTCTCTCTCTCTTTTCTCTCTCCTCTCTCTTTCTCTCTCTCTCCCCCCCCCCCCTTCTCTCTCTCTCTCCCTCTATCTCCTCTCTCTTTCTCTCTCACTCTCTCTCTCTCTTCTCTCTCCCTCCCTCGCTTTCTCTCTCTCTCTCCCTCCACCCTCCATCTCTATTTCTCTCTCTCTCCCCCCCCCTCTCTCTCTCTCTCTCTCTCTCTTTCTCTCTTTCTCTCTCTCTCTCTCTCTCTCTCTCTCTCTCTCTCTCACTCTCTCTCTCTCTCTCCCTCCCTCCCTCCCTCTCTCTCTCTCTCTCTCCTCGTATTTTCATTTCAAAGTTAATCTTCCTCTCTTTCTCCACGGAGATAAAATACTTCAGAATAATCAAATTAAGACAATTGGTTTTGAATTCACAAGGATGAAAGAAGAACCGCTGGTAGTGACGTAGTGAATGGTCCGAAAGTTACTGTTTAGCGAAAAGGAATTGAACAAAAGACATAGAAAATATACATGAAAAGGACAGGATTTTCCAATAGCCAGCCGATGAAAAGGAGACGTATTCATAGATGCTGTAAGGACGATAAAGCGAATTTTGTAAAAGGCGATGCATAAACTTACGACTGAACTGAAATGGTCTGACAACAAAGCCGTTCTTCACGATATATTTCATTCTCATAAAATCGGGAGTAGATATAAGGAGGATAAAGAGAAAGAGAAAGGAAGAATTCTTCTCTCGTTCTTTTCTCTCAATGGCGCTCACTTCGTTTTCTACTTAAATAAACACATATCCATGTATATATGTGTGTGTGTGTATCT
>NC_091568.1:40999569-41012069 GCF_042767895.1 Penaeus vannamei | reverse complement strand
GCAATTATTTTCCTTCCTTTCTTATCCCATCTTATCCCTAATTAGTCGTTACTTTTATTCCTGTTCTATTTTCCGCTCTTCCCTTTCTTTATTATCTATATTTTTTCTCATATCAACAGAAACGAATCCACTCCTCAGATTTCTCTCGGGATTGGAGCGTTCGCATAAGAATCGCATCACCTCGTTAGTCGCCGTTCTGAATGCGGTCTCTTAGGCGAACGGCATCGCTCACGGCAGCTCCAATATGCTTTATTTTCACATTCAGTTATCTCATTTGTAAATGTATATTAGCATTATGTAGAAATGTTATTTGTGTTCTTTTTATTTCTTAAGATCAAGCTGTTAAGGCATCTCTGTCTCTCCCTCTCTCACTCTCTTTCTCTCTCCCCCTCTCTCTCTCTTCCCTCCCCCCTCTCTCTCTCATTTCCCTCCCCCCCTCTCTCTCTCTCTCTCTCTCTCTCTCTCCCTCCCTCCCTCTCTCTCTCTCCCCTCTCTCTCTCTCTCTCTCTCTCTCTCTCTCTCTCTCTCTCTCTCTCTCTCTCTCTCTCTCTCTCTCTCTCTCTCTCTCTCTCTCTCTCTCTCTCTCTCTCTCCCTCCCTCCCTCTCTCTCTCTCTCTCCCTCTCTCTCTCTCTCTCTCTCTCTCTCTCTTTTGTTTTGTTTTATCATGTTTTTAACTTGTTTTGTTCCATCATTTGTTCAACGTGAAGTATCATTTTAAAAGGCTTATTCTAAATGGTTTTGGCGATGGATTTTCTATGAATAATTTACCCGACAGCCAATTTCATGTTCATCATCCAAGTTGTAGTTTATCATCATGTCTGTTTACAAGATCACAAGCTTATCTGAAGTGACACCCACGTTGAGTACAATCAATCAGCCTAAAAAAAAAAAAAAAAAAAAAAAAGACTTTGAAGAATTTACTTCCAAGGAGATATTTATAGGAGTTCCTAGCAAGGACACAAAGAAGAATCCTTCACCTTATTTATAAACTAGCTTCAGGAATTGACAGGTGACAAAACATCAATTATTGGGCATTGCAACTATGAAACGTGGGCTGTTCTTAAACATCACCAAACACGTGTCTGTGTGAAGAAAGTTACGAATGAGAATGAAGATCTTCACAATACAAAAGACGTATTTGACTGGTTTCTAATATATCTTCGTCAGAAATATATTATCAGCTTCTCTTAATGATATAAGCTTTGATTTTAACACTGATGATAACAACAATAATAACTAAGATGAAAAGTCACGAAAATTGATACATGATAAAAGAAATGGTAATAGTAGTCATAATATTAATGATGATATTAATAATGATATCAATAGTAATAATGATAATAATAATAATGATAGTAACAATAATGATGATATTAATGATTGTAATGGCAATAATGAAAATAACAATAATGATAATGACGATGAAGATAATAGTGATAATGAGTATAATTATCATAATACCAATGATGATAATAATGATAATCATTATAACAATAAAGACAATGATAATAATAATGATAATGATAATGATTATAACATTGAGGATTATGATAACAATAATGATAATAGAATTAACAACAACAACAATAATAATAATAATGATAATAACAATCATTATGGTAATGATGATATCTATGATGGTTGTATTAGTGATAATAATTATAACAGTAATGATAAGAACAACACCACCTCCACCACCAATAATAATATTTATAATAATAGTAATAATGATTGTAATGATGATAATTACCACAGCAACAATAATGAAGATAACAGTTTTGATAAGAGATATTGCTGATAATAACAACAACGATAGCAATAATGATAATGATAATGACAATAATAATGATAATAATATCAATAGTGTTAACAAAAATAATGACGATAATAATAATGAGAATGATAATGATAACAGTAATAACAAAATTGATAATAATAACAAAAATTCACTCTCTCTCTTTGTCTCACTCACTCTCTTTCCTTCCCTCTCTCATTAACTCACAAACCCTCTCTCTCCCTCTCTTTAACTCTCTCCTTTATTCGCATTTGACTAAACACGCGTCACCCCAAATTCTTAGTAAATAACTATGCACGGGTGGGGGAGGGGTGGGAGGGGGGTGGGAGGGGTGGGAGAGGGGGTGGGAGGGGCGGGAGGGATGGGGAGAGATGGGAGGGGGGGAGGGGGAGAGGGAGGGATGATGACCAGAACGCTAAATTTTGTGGGAGAGCGGTGGGAGGGGTGGGAGGAGTCGCAGGGGGGTGGGAGGCAGCGAGCTATGATGATCAGAATGCTAAATTTTGTAATTCAGTTCGCATTTTCTTGTTGACGTTTCTCTCTCTCTGAATGCCCCTCATAGCTGCGTCGCCTTTAGAGGCAAGTCTCGCGTACCCGAAGCAACAGTTGTCCCTGTGCGTTTTATCGTGCAGTATTTTTTTTTTTTTTTTAATGTGTTTTATAACCGCGTATTTGCTATTTGCATATGACTATTTGTCTGTGTGTGCTACCTCAACGCATACACACACACACATGCTTATGTGTGTATGCGATATACATGCATATATATATATATATATATATATATATATATATATATATATATATATATATATATATATATATATATATATATATAACCCCCCCCCCCCATATATATATATATATATATATATATATATATATATATATATATATATATATATATAAGTGTGTGTGTGTGTGTGTATACAATTACCTTTATTACTCTCACTGAACCATATTTATAATGACAAATGTAGAATAGGATTGAATGAGACTGAATATCTTCACAATATAAGAGAATTATTTAACCGGTTTCGAATACACCTTCTCCAGAAATAGCTATAGAAGAGAAACTGCGGAGCAAAGATGTCTCAGAGATGAACTGACCAATTACCTGAAGACCGTGACCTGGCGCTCGTTTCACGCAAAATTGCTGCCGCGACCTTGGATAATTTTTAGCTACCCGATGCAGTGTTTACATCCGGGATATATGCAGATTCCATAATCGTCGTTTCCTGTTTGTTCAATTCTCCGTTGATTACTTCTGCTTCCGTCTAGTTCGGTAGATGTCAAGTTTCATCTACATGCACCACCATGGCGTCGGAAGTCCTGTGGTAGTGTGCATCAGTTCGATGTTCGCTGATCCTGGTGTTGAAACCACGCCCCGTTTCACCGAAGTGTGCCTCGCGGGTTGTTTACGGGATGTGTTCTGTCTCGTATTACGTCATGTATCTCACCATCGGATGTGCTGGCGATTTTCACTGTACTACCAATTTGTTGATCGCCGTGGAAATATTACATGTCGGTAATATGTGAAAACTAGAAGAGGGTGCAGGCTCGGATCTCGCAGGTATGTTCTACACCTTTCTGGGAGGTTTAGCAGGAAGCCCCTGGAATATTTATGTTCCATGAAAGAATTAATATCATAGGGAAACTCATCGATTAGAAATTCAGGGCTGCAGATCCTCAGTGACCTCAGGAGGAAGCCAAATGCAACCTCAAATTTTATTTCATTGCTGTGGTTGGAGTAGTGGATGGAAACGTCTTTATTAGTAGGCTTTATGTATAGAGAACCGTAGGACGTCGTCACCGTGAAGAGGCAGGCCGGGACTGTGCTCAGAGGGGAGCCAATGTCAAGACCATTAGTCTGCTGATATTCTTCCCTGCAGACTCGAAGTAGGCAAAGTCCTCGCATAACTTCACAAAGCTCAAGAAGTGGTGCTTCGACAACGGAAGTTCATCATCAGCTGAAATACCTCTCGACTGATCGGATTGCTCTGTCTGTCGGTACATCCGTAAAGAGGGATTTCACATCAAAACTTGCCAGCTTTTTATTTCTGAATCCAGAACTCTTGAAGACGTCTGATGAGGTTCCCGGAATTAATCAAATGGGAATCACTGACGACCCTCATATCGCCGGAAAGAAGTTTCGCCAAAACATAGCCAAACGTAGTCGACTAACCTTGCTGTCCTGAATTGGAGTCCCTGGGAGAAGGCTTGATGTTTCTGTTGTAGTTGTGGGATCAGTCCACGGGGAAGGTGTTCGCCCTCGAGTCGGTGTTGCAGGGTCCTAATGACCTCCTCAAGAAAGACCCAAGCACTATTAGGGACCGGATGCTCACCGTATTGAAAATGGCTCAGAGCTGAAGGTTGCAATTCATGGTCAGCCAAGCAGTCCACCAGAAAATAACGTCGATTCTTGACACTCTGGATTTTGCAACTTGTGAAAAAAAATCCGGGGGTGGGGGTGGGGGGTAGTCAACATGGCACCATGAGAAGAATGAACTATATTCATGATGACGAATGTAATTTCCATTTTTCTCATATTACCGCCATGTAAGGTTCCCCAGGCGTTCAGCAGGTACTGTCGCTGTACAGAGAAAATTGCCAGACCATCCGGTGAAAAGATATATGACATAATACGAGACAGAAAACAGCTTGCAACAAAGCCCAAGAGTACTGTAAATCACATAGCCTATACAGCTCTGTGTTATGATTATTATTAACTTTATTATTACTATTATCATCATCACCATCACTACCACTACCATCGTCATCATCATCATCATCATCATCACATCATCATTATAATTATTATGAATATTATCATTTTTATTATTATTATTTTGATAATATCAATTATCATTTTGTTATTGTCTAACATTTTGTTAGTATTATTATCACTGTTATTGTTATCATTAATATCATTATCATCATTGTTATTATTACTGTTTTCATTGTCATTGTTATCATAAAAAGTATTATTATCATTATTGCAAATATTACTATCATTACAGTTATTCATTTCTTAAAGAGAGTCACGACCTCCTGAGGAGTTCCTTGTATTCAGCAAAAGCTCGAAAAATGTCCAGTTTTTGACTCTTGGTATTTGAAAAGTTTAGATTACGCCATTGTATGAAGTTTACCACAATTCGGTCGCATCGAAAAGAAAGTCTGTTTGCAACTATATCCTTTTGTGACGATTTTGCAACACAGTTAACCTTCTAGTATCTTGGAAACTACACCTTTTGTTAGTTTATTTCTCAGTCGTAGGTCGGGACACTACCTAGTCGACCTGCTGGCTTATTATCTCTCATTCGTAGGTCGGGACACTACCTAGTCGACCTGCTGGCTTATTATTTCTCATTCGTAGGTCGGGACACTACCTAATCGACCTGCTGGCTTATTATCTCTCATTCGTAGGTCGGGACACTACCTAGTCGACCTGCTGGCTTATTATTTCTCGGTCGTAGGTCGGGACACCACCTAGTCGACCTTCTGGCTTATTATTTCTCATTCGTTGGTCGAGACACTACCTAATCGACCTGCTGGCTTATTATCTCTCATTCGTAGGTCGGGACACTGCCTAATCGACCTGCTGGCTTATTATTTCTCATTCGTTGGTCGGGACACTACCTAATCGACCTGCCGGCTTATTATTTCTCATTCGTAGGTCGGGACACTACCTAATCGACCTGCCGGCTTATTATCTCTCATTCGTAGGTCGGGACACTACCTAGTCGACCTGCCGGCTTATTATTTCTCATTCGTAGGTCGGGACACTACCTAATCGACCTGCTGGCTTATTATTTCTCATTCGTAGGTCGGGACACTACCTAATCGACCTGCTGGCTTATTATCTCTCATTCGTAGGTCGGGACACTACCTAATCGACCTGCTGGCTTCGTATTTCTCATTCGTAGGTCGGGACACTACCTAATCGACCTGCTGGCTTATTATCTCTCATTCGTAGGTCGGGACACTACCTAATCGACCTTCTGGCTTCGTATTTCTCATTCGTAGGTCGGGACACTACCTAATCGACCTGCCGGCTTATTATCTCTCATTCGTAGGTCGGGACACTACCTAATCGACCTTCTGGCTTCGTATTTCTCATTCGTAGGTCGGGACACTACCTAATCGACCTGCTGGCTTATTATTTCTCATTCGTTGGTCGAGACACTACCTAGTCGACCTGCTGGCTTATTATCTCTCATTCGTAGGTCGGGACACTACCTAATCGACCTGCTGGCTTATTATCTCTCATTCGTAGGTCGGGACACTACCTAATCGACCTACTGGCTTATTATCTCTCATTCGTAGGTCGGGACACTACCTAATCGACCTGCTGGCTTATTATCTCTCATTCGTAGGTCGGGACACTACCTAATCGACCTTCTGGCTTCGTATTTCTCATTCGTAGGTAGGGACACTACCTAATCGACCTGCTGGCTTATTATTTCTCATTCGTTGGTCGAGACACTACCTAGTCGACCTGCTGGCTTATTATCTCTCATTCGTAGGTCGGGACACTACCTAATCGACCTGCTGGCTTATTATTTCTCATTCGTAGGTCGGGACACTACCTAATCGACCTACTGGCTTATTATCTCTCATTCGTAGGTCGGGACACTACCTAATCGACCTGCTGGCTTATTATCTCTCATTCGTAGGTCGGGACACTACCTAATCGACCTTCTGGCTTATTATTTCTCATTCGTAGGTCGGGTCACTACCTAATCGACCTTCTGGCTTATTATTTCTCATTCGTAGGTCGGGACACCACCTAATCGACCTGCTGGCTTATTATCTCTCATTCGTAGGTCGGGACACTACCTAGTCGACCTGCTGGCTTATTATCTCTCATTCGTAGGTCGGGACACTGCCTAATCGACCTGCTGGCTTATTATTTCTCATTCGTAGGTCGGGACACTGCCTAATCGACCTGCTGGCTTATTATCTCTCATTCGTAGGTCGGGACACTACCTAATCGACCTACTGGCTTATTATCTCTCATTCGTAGGTCGGGACACTACCTAATCGACCTGCTGGCTTATTATTTCTCATTCGTAGGTCGGGACACTACCTAATCGACCTGCTGGCTTATTATCTCTCATTCGTAGGTCGGGACACTACCTAATCGACCTGCTGGCTTATTATTTCTCATTCGTAGGTCGGGACACTACCTAATCGACCTGCTGGCTTGTAAAACATAGGGAAGAGGGGCTGTAGTTCTTCAAAGGGTTGAGGAAATGAAGCGAGATGAAGCGCTGGCGATGCTCTTTCTGTTACGTATTTCAGACTACCTCACTTTCTCTGTCTGCATTAGACACACACATATATACCTATATAAACACGTACACGCACGCACACGTACATGTAGACACACACACACACACTTACACACACACACACTTACCCTAACTCACACATACGCAAACAACAAACAAAGCGAACATAAGATATCCTCCCACAAAAGCAAAGCAAAATCACTTCTAAAACGGACGCTTTGCAATTGGCTTTACGCGACCAAGCCCCCCCTTCCTCCCTCCCCCTCCCCCCCTCTGCAACGTGCTGCAACATCGACTTCGGATAAATTCGTTTTTCCAAGACCAAGAAGACCAAGAAGACCAAGAAGACCAAGACCTGCCAAGACCAGAAGCTCAGGTACGGCCAGCGACATGGAGGTAAGGCGGTAACAAGGTGGCTCTCCCTGACTGTAGCTCTGGGTCCGGGCGTCGGTCGGAATGCACAATCAGGCGATCGCTTGTGGGAGTAGTTCTTCGTCAGTCTCTCTCTCTCTCCACTTTCCTTTCTCTCTCTCTCTTTCTTTCTCTTCTCTCACTCTTTCGCTTTCTCTTTCTCTCTCCTCTCCCTCTCTTTCGCTTTCTCTTTCTCTCTCTCTTTCTTTCTCTTCTCTCCTCTCTCTCTCTTTCTTTCTCTCCTCTCTCTCTCTTTCTTTCTCTCCTCTCACTCTCTCTCTTTCTTTCGCTTTCTCTTTCTCTCTCTCTCTCTCCTCTCTCTTTCTTTCGCCTTCTCTTTTTCTCTCTCTCTCTCTCTCTCTTTCTCTTTCTCTCTCTCTCTCTCTCTCTCTCTCTCTCTCTCTCTCTCTCTCTCTCTCTCCCTTTCATTCCGTAATACCTGCTGCCTACTTTTTATATAATTTTGTATGTGATTTTCATTATTTTTACAATTAATGTTATTATCATTATCCTTACTATAACCTTCATTATTATAACTAATGATGCTGGTATTGTTGTTATTGCTATTATAATCATTGCTATAGATTTTGTTATTGTTACCATTATCATCATCGTTGTTGGTATTACTATTACTTTTGATCATTATTGTTATTACTACTACTGCTATTATTATTATTATTATTATTATTGTTATTATTATTATTGTACTGCAAACTCTGGTTCTGGGGCTATTCAAACAACACATTGTAACTTGGTTTATTATAGCAACAAAGAATTTCAACCTGCAAATCATTACATCACCAATAATAAATATATCCAGCCTATTTCCAGGAAATGTCTGTTAATTTCATTTACCATCAATGATTCATGTAAATAGTGACGGAATAAACTCATCAACACAAACTCATTACCACAAATATTAGCATTTTCATTAATATAAATCTATTAATACATATTGACAGTAATTTCCTTAATATGATTTCATTAACACTTTATCTAATTAATATTAATGCTTTTATCTCAAATAATGTCATTTTTTTCTTGTTGACCACCTCATTTATTAACTTTCCTCATATTAATTTACTATTAATTGCAAAACTGATAATTCACTTCATTGACCGCTCCAGATGAAGCCCGGAGTACAGTGGCAGCCATAAACCTCTTCAAAACATTAATAACTCCTGCAAACCAAATTAATATCGCAGTCTCTCACATACAAATTATAACTTATCACTAGATTCTCATTCACTGAATAATGGGAATAACAATACACACATAACATTGCATCTTATCTGGTAAATACAATTGTTTTATGCACATAACTTCATGGTCAATCATTATAATAAACCTAGGAAATTACATACCATGCTCTGAGTTTCCACAATTGATATTCTAACTCCAAAATCAATCAGAGAATTGAAAAAAGGGTTAAACCTGCCCTTCTTCTGCACGGTCCTTTGTTCTCTCCAGGAGGTGCAGGGCGGTTACTACATCAAAACATTATACAAAAGAACAGAAAGATGCGCAGCACAGTAATATCTCATACACCTTACACAAAGATAAATTCTAAAATATACGCAAATAATTTCTAATACAAAATAAGTTTTACACGTTATATGGCTTCATATTATATGTATGTGAGTCAAATTAAACTAATTGCGTTGACAAATTTTCTTGCGACTAATTAACTCATCATTTTGTTGATACAATTATTATCATTATTATCATTATTGTTATTACTATTGTTATCATTATTATTATTACTATTTTTATTATCACTACTATTATAACTATTATTATCATAGTCATCACCATGCTCACTATTATTAGTGTAATGTTTATTGTCATTATCAACATCATTATATTTATCATTAGTTATTGTTTTTGTCTTTATTGTTTGTAATTAATCTTGTTATTATCATTATTTTTATAATTATTTTTCATTATTAATATTATTATGATGATCATAATTGTTACTGTTACTATTATCATTATCATGATATGATTATCATTACTATCATTGTTAATATCATTATCATATTAGCATTATCACTAATATTATCATTGTTAAAGTCACTATAATCGACAATAATCATTATCATCATTTTTATCATAACTATCCTTATTATTATTATTATTATTATCATTATTATCATTGATTGCAACAGGAACAACGAAGGGAAGGACAAGAAAACACACGGATATGCCGAAGGCCTTTTCGCTATTGCTTCGTCAGGGCATACACGACAAAAGGTACATAGAGGAGTATATATACAAATACTGGGTGGTCAGGTCACGTCCGTAATCAGGTGAGCGATGACCTTGGCTAGTTCGTGGCTCCCCGTAGCGATGTTGATGTTGTTCATTGTATGAATGAACGCCGCTTCTACCATCTTCCTTTGTCGTGGGGCCAGGCCTTGCTTTATGATGGAGGCCTGGGACCACTTCGGGAGGTGGCCGTCGGTGTCTACGTGAACAACGAAGGCACATTTTTCATATTAATGATGATGATAGTAATAGTATAATGATAATAATCGTTATAATTAATATCGTTATTATCATCATTGTCACAATTATTTATATTATAATGATTATTATCATCATTATTGTTTTTAGCCTCTTCATTATCATCATCAATATTATTTCTTTCCCTTATCACCACGTCATCATCACTATGTCAGTCATGACATGATACTGACTTTTTTTTTTTTTTGAAAATTTGATAAATGGTTTTCTGTAACAGTAGAGGTAAAGGAAATTAAGATAATGTCAGCTTTTCTAAATATTTTTTGAAGATGACACATTAAATTTAAAACCAAGAGCTGCATGATTTAGATAAGGGTAATTTAATGTCTATTGCATATACTGCTAGACATATTTTTGCGCCCCGTATACTTGGCTTCTCTGCCAGGGTGTAGAATTATGAAGAAGGCAAGTCAGGTAGAAAAAGATTTATCGTAAATAATCTACTTCGGAAATTGAGATGTTAGTAAATAAGGAAAAATGGTGAAGGACGAAAAAGGTCAGACGTATACGAAATGCTCTGTTGATATCAATGAATAAACGCTTATAAATATACGTACCCACACGCACACAGTCTCACAGTCTCTCCCTCCCTCACTCACTCCCTCTCTCTCTCTCTTTCTCTCTCTCTCTCTCTTAATAAACATACGTACCCACACACACACAGCCTCACTGTCTCTCCCTCACTCTCTCTCTCTCTCTCACTCTCTCTCTCTCTCTCTCTCTCTCTCTCTCTCTCTCTCTCTCTCTCTCTCTCACTCACTCTCTCTTATAAATATACGTACCCACACACACACAGTCCCTCTGTCTCTCCCTCTCTCTCTCTCTCGTTTCTTCTTCTCTCTCTCTCTCTCTCTCGTTTCTTCTTCTTCTCTCTCTCTCTCTCTCTCTGTCTCTCTGTCTCTCTCTCTCTCTCTCTCTCTCTTTCTCTCTCTCACACACACACAACCTGTCTCGCTCTTACATACATATTATCATGATTTCGGCTGCCGTGTCAATGTCACATTTTATCTAGAGAGTCAAGCAAATTGTTAACTTTTTTCCAAGGCACTTTTGTATTCAAAGTAGAGGCGATATTTATTTTATTAATTCTTATCGTTGACTCTTCCACCTAAACCGTTGGTCACCGAAGTGGTAGCTATATCATTCCGTTATTTACTTCGACATTAAATAACCGATCCTCATTGCTTTTCTCGATTTTCCTTCCTTCTTCTTTACTTCGGTATATGATTCCGTTCCAAATCTATTCCTCGGTACAGTCAGAAGTATTTCCTTTGACTAATTCCATTGCTGCAACCAGGAGACCTCCAAACAGTAAACAAATAATTATTTCCTAACAACCGCTTGCATTCAATGGCGTGTGGTGTCACTTCACTCTCCTAACCTTTCTATCTCTCTTTGTTTAGGGCAAAACTCAGGACTTGTCTTGATTATCACAGATCAACACAAATGGATTCCAGAATGATGTTAATTCACTCTTTAAACCTTAAAACCTTAATTTCCGAGCAAAGCAAGAATTTTATCACCTAGCTTTCACTGTATTTGTAGTGAAAGTCAAGACTCGTCGGAGGAAGGTGGCTCAATTATACCCACTGATAATTAAGGCCTTCAAATAAAATCAAATTCTAGGTAAAATATATATACAGGAAGAGCTAGATGATCCCGAGGAAAAAATTATCTTAATTAATGACAGACCGACGCCAGGCTTCCTCGCCCAAAGGGGATGATGCCACATGATGAAAAAAAAAAAGTTTTCGAATTAATCATGTCAAATTGATTCCAGGGGATTAATCGATTGAAATGATGCTGTGTCTATTGAATAGGATTTCTTCAGTTGAGGGAGATAAAAGATTTCCTGTCTAATTATTGGGATGATAATTTGGCATATCAAGACACACACCGTCTAAGTACCAATTCTTACGAAATACATCGTTTGATATAAATTCAAACAAATGAATATGAGGAACAAATATATTACATTTTTCTTTAACATACATACATACATACATATGTATATATATATATATATATATATATATATATATATATATATATATATATATATATATATATATATATATACGAATGGAAAAACACTACCGTGTTGATACTATTGTAGATAAACCCACAATGCAGAAATTAGACGTGCTTTGTAGTTTTTCTACCATACATACATACATACATACACACACACACACACACACACACACATACACACACAGACACACACACACACCTATAAATATATATATATATATATATATATATATATATATGTAAATATGTATATATGTATATATCTATATATATATATATATATATATATATATATATATATATACAGACATATATATATATATATATATATATATATATATATATATTATATATATATATGTATATATATATATATATATATATATATATATATATATATATATATATATATATAATGTATATATGTATGTATATATAT
>NC_091568.1:40954569-40957069 GCF_042767895.1 Penaeus vannamei | reverse complement strand
ATTGGCCATATGGGAACGTCTTTGTTTCTCTTATCCACAGTTATGTCCTTCCTTCTGTTAGGGAGCTTTTGAGTCGTGAAACAGACATAGCTGGACTTTATTTAATTTTTTTTTGTATATGTTGAATGACACTTACTTAAGTACGTTGTATTCTGTGTGTGGGATTCTTTGTCTATGAGCGCATTATCCCAAAAGAAAAGAATAAACTTAAAAAATATCTGAAGGGGAATGTAGTTTAGCTCGAGACGTCATGGTTTTGTGTTATCCTACCGCAGGGGTTTTACTTCATGGGTTTTTAATTTTTTTCTCGTATTTTTTCGTATACAAATGGGAATTGCTGTAAATGTGATGATTTTATGCAACAAGGAACTAAAACGTTATGATTATCCACAACATAATTACCAAAATTACCAAATTGCTACACGTAAAACAAAGTAATAATAACAATAAATGATAATAAAAGAAGAACAAGAAGATGAAGACAAAAAAAAAAAAAAAAAAAAAATCCTTAATAGAACATCATATCCAGGTCACGATCAACGTAATATATCCGCTCAAACTTTTTTTTTGAGCTTTGGTAACAATACGACGACACATATATATCTTTCGTGAACTTCCCTTTTTACGAGCTCCGTTTCATAGAGAAGTTCGAGACAAAAGGACAGCCAATCACTACGAAAAAAGGAGAAAAGAAGAAAAAAAAAATATCCGTATTCTGTCCATTCCTCCTTTTCTGTCTATCACACAAAGAACCTTGGAAAAAAAAGAAGAAAGAAAAAAAAAAACTTTCTCAAACTCCAACGCAATTCCCTAAAAACTTGACAGAGTTTAACATTTCTACTTCTTCCCTAAAAACGGATTATGATTATTATAAACATTGCTATCATTTTCGATATATTTATTATTATTATTATTATTATTATTGTCATTACATCTATGTATGTATACCATTACAGGTATATCTATCTCTCTATCTTACTATTTATCTATTTATCTATTTATCTATTTATCTATTTATCTATTTATCTATCTATCTATCTATCTATCTATCTATTTATCTATCTATCTATCTATCTATCTATCTATCTATCTATCTATCTATCTATCTATCTATCTATCTATCTATCTATCTATCTATCTATCTATCTATCTATCTATCTACCTATCTATCTATCTATCTATCTATCTATCTATCTATCTATCTATCTATCTATCTTACTATCTATCTATCTATCTATCTTACTATCTATCTATCTATCTATCTACCTACCTATCTACCTACCTACCTACCTGCCTATCTATCTATCTATCTACCTATCTACCTATCTATCTATCTATCTATCTATCTATCTATCTATCTATCTATCTATCTATCTATCTATCTATCTATCTATCTATCTATCTATCTATCTATCTATCTATCCATCCATCTATCTATCTATATACAGGATTGAACCTCTCTACTTCTTCTCTAAAATAGGAAGGCGAGGAAGCAGTGTGAGTGCACGTGATGTTCCTCCAGCCCTCTGTACCCAAACCAGGGACCTCCTGCCCCCTCTCACACTTACCTCGGATGCCCTTGTTGCCCGTGGGAAAGAGGAGTACTTGATCGTGACCGACGAAAGTAATATATATTAAGTACTCTTTTCTAATAGCTATCTAGCTGATTTTCCAGATCGGGGAACAATACACTGCTACTGGAGATTCAACGGAAAAACCATTAGCGTGATTGAAAACCTTGGATAATCATTAATTCAACAGATGATTTAACTCGAGTCATTAACGTAATTAAGGAACAACTGTCAGCGTTGCGGTCTCTTCCGTTCGGCTGTGTTTCAGCTTGTGTCCAGCGGCCCAAGGGTTTAAAACTTACTCTGTGACTCATTCACTCATTAGATCTACTCATGGGTTGAAGTGCTGATTAAAAAAAATAATGTGTAGTTGTATAATCATCTGTACTGGTCTGCAGGTTCTTAAATACTTAATAGAACATCATATCCATCTCACGATCAACGTAATATATCCGCTCAAACTTTATTGAGCTTTGGTAACAATACGACGACAATGAAAAAAGACTTTAACATTTCATTCAGCATCTTAAAAGATCTATCTGTATGGTTTTAACTTTTGTGACACCAGAGATCCTTGTGCGAGTGAATTAAGATTAATGTCATCTTTGTCATCATCTGTGACCAGTTTGCTTCAATCGACCCTACTCTCATGCTTGTCTGTTTGTTCCTACACCAACTACACCTCCGCGAATTGAAGTACACTAAGTATGGCAGAAACACATCAAATACATACGAGAATAACGTCCATTAACATCCACAAGTATTACGGAGTCAAAGAGTTTACATTTGAAATAAGTACGTCTGTCTACTCTATAATAAATCCATGAGCAAATACTTCTTCAAATAGTTTTAAAACATCATTTGTCTTTGTAGACTCAAAAGTTACCAACCGACAAACGTTCAATGACCTAAACCTGCTGTCAATCACA
>NC_091568.1:40939569-40947069 GCF_042767895.1 Penaeus vannamei | reverse complement strand
AATGTGGGAGAATGTTTAAGGATGTGGGAGCACTGTTAGAAATGTGGGAGAATGTTTAAGGATGTGGGAGCACTGTTAGAAATGTGGGAGAATGTTTAAGGATGTGGGAGCACTGTTAGAAATGTGGGAGAATGTTTAAGGATGTGGGAGCACTGTTAGAAATGTGGGAGAATGTTTAAGGATGTGGGAGCACTGTTAGAAATGTGGGAGAATGTTTAAGGATGTGGGAGCACTGTTAGAAATGTGGGAGAATGTTTAAGGATGTGGGAGCACTGTTAGAAATGTGGGAGAATGTTTAAGGATGTGGGAGCACTGTTAGAAATGTGGGAGAATGTTTAAGGATGTGGGAGCACTGTTAGAAATGTGGGAGAATGTTTAAGGATGTGGGAGCACTGTTAGAAATGTGGGGGAATGTTTAAGGATGTGGGAGCACTGTTAGAAATGTGGGAGAATGTTTAAGGATGTGGGAGCACTGTTAGAAATGTGGGAGAATGTTTAAGGATGTGGGAGCACTGTTAGAAATGTGGGAGAATGTTTAAGGATGTGGGAGCACTGTTAGAAATGTGGGGGAATGTTTAAGGATGTGGGAGCACTGTTAGAAATGTGGGAGAATGTTTAAGGATGTGGGAGCACTGTTAGAAATGTGGGAGAATGTTTAAGGATGTGGGAGCACTGTTAGAAATGTGGGAGAATGTTTAAGGATGTGGGAGCACTGTTAGAAATGTGGGAGAATGTTTAAGGATGTGGGAGCACTGTTAGAAATGTGGGAGAATGTTTAAGGATGTGGGAGCACTGTTAGAAATGTGGGAGAATGTTTAAGGATGTGGGAGCACTGTTAGAAATGTGGGAGAATGTTTAAGGATGTGGGAGCACTGTTAGAAATGTGGGAGAATGTTTAAGGATGTGGGAGCACTGTTAGAAATGTGGGAGAATGTTTAAGGATGTGGGAGCACTGTTAGAAATGTGGGAGAATGTTTAAGGATGTGGGAGCACTGTTAGAAATGTGGGAGAATGTTTAAGGATGTGGGAGCACTGTTAGAAATGTGGGAGAATGTTTAAGGATGTGGGAGCACTGTTAGAAATGTGGGAGAATGTTTAAGGATGTGGGAGCACTGTTAGAAATGTGGGAGAATGTTTAAGGATGTGGGAGCACTGTTAGAAATGTGGGGGAATGTTTAAGGATGTGGGAGCACTGTTAGAAATGTGGGAGAATGTTTAAGGATGTGGGAGCACTGTTAGAAATGTGGGAGAATGTTTAAGGATGTGGGAGCACTGTTAGAAATGTGGGAGAATGTTTAAGGATGTGGGAGCACTGTTAGAAATGTGGGAGAATGTTTAAGGATGTGGGAGCACTGTTAGAAATGTGGGAGAATGTTTAAGGATGTGGGAGCACTGTTAGAAATGTGGGAGAATGTTTAAGGATGTGGGAGCACTGTTAGAAATGTGGGAGAATGTTTAAGGATGTGGGAGCACTGTTAGAAATGTGGGAGAATGTTTAAGGATGTGGGAGCACTGTTAGAAATGTGGGAGAATGTTTAAGGATGTGGGAGCACTGTTAGAAATGTGGGAGAATGTTTAAGGATGTGGGAGCACTGTTAGAAATGTGGGAGAATGTTTAAGGATGTGGGAGCACTGTTAGAAATGTGGGGGAATGTTTAAGGATGTGGGAGCACTGTTAGAAATGTGGGAGAATGTTTAAGGATGTGGGAGCACTGTTAGAAATGTGGGAGAATGTTTAAGGATGTGGGAGCACTGTTAGAAATGTGGGAGAATGTTTAAGGATGTGGGAGCACTGTTAGAAATGTGGGAGAATGTTTAAGGATGTGGGAGCACTGTTAGAAATGTGGGAGAATGTTTAAGGATGTGGGAGCACTGTTAGAAATGTGGGAGAATGTTTAAGGATGTGGGAGCACTGTTAGAAATGTGGGAGAATGTTTAAGGATGTGGGAGCACTGTTAGAAATGTGGGAGAATGTTTAAGGATGTGGGAGCACTGTTAGAAATGTGGGAGAATGTTTAAGGATGTGGGAGCACTGTTAGAAATGTGGGAGAATGTTTAAGGATGTGGGAGCACTGTTAGAAATGTGGGAGAATGTTTAAGGATGTGGGAGCACTGTTAGAAATGTGGGAGAATGTTTAAGGATGTGGGAGCACTGTTAGAAATGTGGGGGAATGTTTAAGGATGTGGGAGCACTGTTAGAAATGTGGGAGAATGTTTAAGGATGTGGGAGCACTGTTAGAAATGTGGGAGAATGTTTAAGGATGTGGGAGCACTGTTAGAAATGTGGGAGAATGTTTAAGGATGTGGGAGCACTGTTAGAAATGTGGGAGAATGTTTAAGGATGTGGGAGCACTGTTAGAAATGTGGGAGAATGTTTAAGGATGTGGGAGCACTGTTAGAAATGTGGGAGAATGTTTAAGGATGTGGGAGCACTGTTAGAAATGTGGGAGAATGTTTAAGAATGTGGGAGCACTGTTAGAAATGTGGGAGAATGTTTAAGGATGTGGGAGAATGTTTAAGGATGTGGGAGCACTGTTAGAAATGTGGGAGAATGTTTAAGGATGTGGGAGCACTGTTAGAAATGTGGGAGAATGTTTAAGGATGTGGGAGCACTGTTAGAAATGTGGGAGAATGTTTAAGGATGTGGGAGCACTGTTAGAAATGTGGGGGAATGTTTAAGGATGTGGGAGCACTGTTAGAAATGTGGGGGAATGTTTAAGGATGTGGGAGCACTGTTAGAAATGTGGGAGAATGTTTAAGGATGTGGGAGCACTGTTAGAAATGTGGGAGAATGTTTAAGGATGTGGGAGCACTGTTAGAAATGTGGGAGAATGTTTAAGGATGTGGGAGCACTGTTAGAAATGTGGGAGAATGTTTAAGGATGTGGGAGCACTGTTAGAAATGTGGGAGAATGTTTAAGGATGTGGGAGCACTGTTAGAAATGTGGGAGAATGTTTAAGGATGTGGGAGCACTGTTAGAAATGTGGGGGAATGTTTAAGGATGTGGGAGCACTGTTAGAAATGTGGGGGAATGTTTAAGGATGTGGGAGCACTGTTAGAAATGTGGGAGAATGTTTAAGGATGTGGGAGCACTGTTAGAAATGTGGGAGAATGTTTAAGGATGTGGGAGCACTGTTAGAAATGTGGGAGAATGTTTAAGGATGTGGGAGCACTGTTAGAAATGTGGGAGAATGTTTAAGGATGTGGGAGCACTGTTAGAAATGTGGGAGAATGTTTAAGGATGTGGGAGCACTGTTAGAAATGTGGGAGAATGTTTAAGGATGTGGGAGCACTGTTAGAAATGTGGGAGAATGTTTAAGAATGTGGGAGCACTGTTAGAAATGTGGGAGAATGTTTAAGGATGTGGGAGCACTGTTAGAAATGTGGGAGAATGTTTAAGGATGTGGGAGCACTGTTAGAAATGTGGGAGAATGTTTAAGGATGTGGGAGCACTGTTAGAAATGTGGGAGAATGTTTAAGGATGTGGGAGCACTGTTAGAAATGTGGGAGAATGTTTAAGGATGTGGGAGCACTGTTAGAAATGTGGGAGAATGTTTAAGGATGTGGGAGCACTGTTAGAAATGTGGGAGAATGTTTAAGGATGTGGGAGCACTGTTAGAAATGTGGGGGAATGTTTAAGGATGTGGGAGCACTGTTAGAAATGTGGGAGAATGTTTAAGGATGTGGGAGCACTGTTAGAAATGTGGGAGAATGTTTAAGGATGTGGGAGCACTGTTAGAAATGTGGGAGAATGTTTAAGGATGTGGGAGCACTGTTAGAAATGTGGGAGAATGTTTAAGGATGTGGGAGCACTGTTAGAAATGTGGGGGAATGTTTAAGGATGTGGGAGCACTGTTAGAAATGTGGGAGAATGTTTAAGGATGTGGGAGCACTGTTAGAAATGTGGGAGAATGTTTAAGGATGTGGGAGCACTGTTAGAAATGTGGGAGAATGTTTAAGGATGTGGGAGCACTGTTAGAAATGTGGGAGAATGTTTAAGGATGTGGGAGCACTGTTAGAAATGTGGGAGAATGTTTAAGGATGTGGGAGCACTGTTAGAAATGTGGGAGAATGTTTAAGGATGTGGGAGCACTGTTAGAAATGTGGGAGAATGTTTAAGGATGTGGGAGCACTGTTAGAAATGTGGGAGAATGTTTAAGGATGTGGGAGCACTGTTAGAAATGTGGGAGAATGTTTAAGGATGTGGGAGCACTGTTAGAAATGTGGGAGAATGTTTAAGGATGTGGGAGCACTGTTAGAAATGTGGGAGAATGTTTAAGGATGTGGGAGCACTGTTAGAAATGTGGGAGAATGTTTAAGGATGTGGGAGCACTGTTAGAAATGTGGGAGAATGTTTAAGGATGTGGGAGCACTGTTAGAAATGTGGGGGAATGTTTAAGGATGTGGGAGCACTGTTAGAAATGTGGGGGAATGTTTAAGGATGTGGGAGCACTGTTAGAAATGTGGGAGAATGTTTAAGGATGTGGGAGCACTGTTAGAAATGTGGGAGAATGTTTAAGGATGTGGGAGCACTGTTAGAAATGTGGGAGAATGTTTAAGGATGTGGGAGCACTGTTAGAAATGTGGGAGAATGTTTAAGGATGTGGGAGCACTGTTAGAAATGTGGGAGAATGTTTAAGGATGTGGGAGCACTGTTAGAAATGTGGGAGAATGTTTAAGGATGTGGGAGCACTGTTAGAAATGTGGGAGAATGTTTAAGGATGTGGGAGCACTGTTAGAAATGTGGGGGAATGTTTAAGGATGTGGGAGCACTGTTAGAAATGTGGGAGAATGTTTAAGGATGTGGGAGCACTGTTAGAAATGTGGGAGAATGTTTAAGGATGTGGGAGCACTGTTAGAAATGTGGGAGAATGTTTAAGGATGTGGGAGCACTGTTAGAAATGTGGGAGAATGTTTAAGGATGTGGGAGCACTGTTAGAAATGTGGGAGAATGTTTAAGGATGTGGGAGCACTGTTAGAAATGTGGGAGAATGTTTAAGGATGTGGGAGCACTGTTAGAAATGTGGGAGAATGTTTAAGGATGTGGGAGCACTGTTAGAAATGTGGGAGAATGTTTAAGGATGTGGGAGCACTGTTAGAAATGTGGGAGAATGTTTAAGGATGTGGGAGCACTGTTAGAAATGTGGGAGAATGTTTAAGGATGTGGGAGCACTGTTAGAAATGTGGGAGAATGTTTAAGGATGTGGGAGCACTGTTAGAAATGTGGGAGAATGTTTAAGGATGTGGGAGCACTGTTAGAAATGTGGGAGAATGTTTAAGGATGTGGGAGCACTGTTAGAAATGTGGGAGAATGTTTAAGGATGTGGGAGCACTGTTAGAAATGTGGGAGAATGTTTAAGGATGTGGGAGCACTGTTAGAAATGTGGGAGAATGTTTAAGGATGTGGGAGCACTGTTAGAAATGTGGGGGAATGTTTAAGGATGTGGGAGCACTGTTAGAAATGTGGGAGAATGTTTAAGGATGTGGGAGCACTGTTAGAAATGTGGGAGAATGTTTAAGGATGTGGGAGCACTGTTAGAAATGTGGGAGAATGTTTAAGGATGTGGGAGCACTGTTAGAAATGTGGGAGAATGTTTAAGAATGTGGGAGCACTGTTAGAAATGTGGGAGAATGTTTAAGGATGTGGGAGCACTGTTAGAAATGTGGGGGAATGTTTAAGGATGTGGGAGCACTGTTAGAAATGTGGGAGAATGTATTCTCCCTCTCTGTATTGCATCACGTAATTCATCTAAATGCTCTCTTAATCTGCATAATCTGTGAACGGGAAAGGAAGGTCTTACGTACACAGCAAAATATTTTTCAGAGTCTTACGTACACAGCAAAATATTTTTCAGTCTTACGTACATAGCAAAATATTTTTCAGTCTTACGTACATAGCAAAATATTTTTCAGTCTTACGTACACAGCAAAATATTTTTCAGAGTCTTACGTACACAGCAAAATATTTTTCAGAGTCTTACGTACACAGCAAAATATTTTTCAGAGTCTTACGTACACAGCAAAATATTTTTCAGTCTTACGTACACAGCAAAATATTTTTCAGTCTTACGTACACAGCAAAATATTTTTCAGTCTTACGTACACAGCAAAATATTTTTCAGAGTCTTACGTACACAGCAAAATATTTTTCAGTCTTACGTGCACAGCAAAATATTTTTCATAGTCTTACGTACACAGCAAAATATTTTTCAGAGTCTTACGTACACAGCAAAATATTTTTCAGTCTTACGTACACAGCAAAATATTTTTCAGTCTTACGTACACAGCAAAATATTTTTCAGTCTTACGTACACAGCAAAGTATTTTTCAGAGTCTTACGTACACAGCAAAATATTTTTCAGAGTCTTACGTACACAGCAAAATATTTTTCAGAGTCTTACGTACACAGCAAAATATTTTTCAGAGTCTTACGTACACAGCAAAATATTTTTCAGTCTTACGGACACATTAAAATATTTTTCAGAGTCTTACGTACACAGCAAAATATTTTTCAGAGTCTTACGTACACAGCAAAATATTTTTCAGTCTTACGTACACAGCAAAATATTTTTCATAGTCTTACGTACACAGCAAAATATTTTTAAGTCTTACGTACACAGCAAAATATTTTTCAGAGTCTTACGTACACAGCAAAATATTTTTCAAGTTAAGAGGGATATTTAGTTACAGTCAAGTAATCCCGACGAAGCTCTTCCAGGGTACAAGGACGAAGCGAGGCAGTCATTATCACGCCCGGATTTCGTCAGCGAAGTATTGCGTCATTTCGAGCCCCCTCCCCCCCTCCCCCTCCCCCTTTTTTCCCTTCTAATCCTCTAACGCAATTTCACTAGGGATTTTCGCTCCCTTTAACGCAATTTCACTAGGGATTTTCGCTCCCTTTAACGCAATTTCACTAGGGATTTTCGCTCCCTTTAACGCAATTTCACTAGGGATTTTCGCTCCCTTTAACGCAATTTCACTAGGGATTTTCGCTCCCTTTAACGCAATTTCACTAGGGATTTTCGCTCCCTTTAACGCAATTTCACTAGGGATTTTCGCTCTCTTTAACGCAATTTCACTAGGGATTTTCGCTCCCTTTTCCTTCTAGGTTTTCGCTTTCATTGCCATAGGCGCAGATCCAATTTTTTTGCGCGAGGAAAATACGCTTTTCGGGAACATTAGATCAATTTAGGAGCCGAGTTTGTCCTTGGGTTTTTTTAATTGAAGTTTAATGAACGGATTCTTGCGTCATATCTGTTTCTTGTCCGATTATAATCTTGATTTTCAGCTTGTCCGGTTTCGTTTAGCAAGTCTGAAACTGAAATATTGGTTTCTTGTTTTTTTTTTTTTATTTTGTTTTTATTTCTTATCTTTCCATGGGTATCTATTCTTTTTTTTTTTTTTTTTTTTTTTTTTTTTTTTTTTTTTTTAATCAGCATCAGTTATGACTTATTTTCTGCAGGTTTATTGATGTGTTTGATTTAAATAAGCTGTCGTCTT
>NC_091568.1:40914569-40922069 GCF_042767895.1 Penaeus vannamei | reverse complement strand
GTGAGACAACAGTTTCGGAATCGTCCTCGATTCCATCTTCGGGTCTGACAATATATTGCTTAACGTACTGTTGTTGCTGTATGTTCGCTGTATGCATGTGTATTCTTCCAGGTAAACCAATCTTCCCTTTACTTCGGAGGCAGGCACCTACGTCATGTCTTTGCTAAGAGTCTCACCAACCATCTTTCTCAATATAATTACCTAGAGAACAAGACAACAACGCTTTCACTTTTGCCATCAGTGGGGCACAGGCCGTCAGAGGGAGCGGTCACACACGCACATTGTCTCTGCTTCGGCTGATGCCAACGCGCGCAGGATGGCTCGATCCTACGTGATGAATCAGATGCCAACTTTCAATCCTTAGTCTCTCTCTCTCTCTCTCTATCTATCTATCTATCTCTATCTCTCTCTCTCTCTATCTCTCTCTCATCTATCTCTATCTCTCTCTCTATCTTTATATCTCTATCTATCTCTATCTCTGTCTCTCTCTCTCTATCTCTATCTATCTCTATCCATCTCTATCTATCTCTCTCTCTCTCTATCTATCTCTATCTCTCTATCTATCTCAATCTCTCTATCTATCGCTATCTCTCTATCTATCTCAATCTCTCTATCTATCTCTGTCTCTCTCTCTATCTTTATCTATCTCTCATTATCTCTATTTCTCTCTCTCTCTTTTTCCTTCCGGCAATCTTCTCAAATCCCACATCATCAGATTGTTCCGTTCCTCTATGCAGGCCACCCTTCGACAAGCCTACCTTCGTTTTTGTTCACCTCTGTTCATGTTCAGTGTCGCTTCTCCCACTCTTTCAATTATAACTTTTCAGCTTCCCTTCCTCTTCAGGCCTGAAGGTGGAATACAGAAGGATTTCGAAATTGCTGTCTCACGTTTCAGTAATTCTAGTTTGCACCTTGCGTGTTTCTCTATGAAAGTGATATGCATTTATATTTATGTATATATATATATATATATATATATATATATATATATATATATATATATGTATATATATATAAATATATATATATATATATATATATATGTATATATATATATGTATATATATATGTATACATATACATATACATACATACATATATATATATATATATATATATATATATATATATATATATATATATATATATATATATATATATATATATATACATATATATATATATATATATATATATATATATATATATATATATATATATATATATATATATATATATATATATATATATATATATATATATATATATATATGGTACTACACTGTTGTTATTTTTACTATCATCATCACAATTATAACAGAAGTTTGTGTCAACCTTCATATCACTTGGGTGGATGAGCCTAAATATAGCTTCAAAGCAGCACGAATGTCCGTATGTGATCCTGCATTTGCATAAGACTGCATTGTTTGTCCCGCTTTTAATTTCTTTGAAGTTTTATCGCAGGAAGGAAAATGTTCCCGAAGGTTAATGTGGAGAAGGCAAAAGCGGATAAGGGTGGGGGAGAGGGGGAGGGGGAGTGGGGGGGGGGCGATAGTGCTCTTTAAATCTTTATGATATTTTTGGTCGTCTCTTGTTTGGATATTTCCATGATATTGCAGCTAATCTGTTGCAAATGTTAAATTATTATCTAAAGGCGCTGTCACACTAGCACTTTTTCCGTCAATATTTTGAAAATTTTACTTAACATAAACACAAACATTCTCGAATATAGCTCGATTTGACTATGCTTGGCTGAAAAAATTGACTGAAAATCGACAACTTGCTTTAAAAAAATGGACAAAATCTCAGAAAATAGTAAAAGAAAGAAAGAAAGAAAGAAAGAAATAATAAAAAAAAAGACGGAAAAAGTGCTAGCGTGACAGCACCTTAAATGGTAGGTGTTGAACACTCATAAGGCGACAGATACATTCGTATGCAGATGAGCTGTGTCACCGAGTATATCCTTCTGTTTACCATGTATATATCTACATAAATTAAGAGCTATGCAATAAATGAGAAAGGCTTGTTTGCAAACTAACGAGAGAGAAAATTAAAGAAATATAGAACAAACATCCTACGAATGAATTAATCCTTGAAATATGAAAAAAAAATAATATCTAAATAATCCATTACACAGCAGGCCACGCTAGCAACTTGATTATGTTTATCCAACATTAATAGTACAGATAATGATAAATAAACATCACTATGTACATAACAAACCTACCGGCAGTTCACACGTAAGGTGTGGAGGTTCGCTAATGACGTCATCTTCGGTTAATAAATAGTGATGAAGTGATGACAAGCTCTCAACTCCTTATATTTTTTTTTAATGTTCAGGTTATTTTGTGTTTTAATTCAGAACACAGAAAAGTGGGTTCTCTGCTATTGTTGTTGCTATTGCATATGTTGCCACTTGTCTGATTGGTGCTATTACACTTATATCACTATTGTTATCATTGTTATCATTGTTATTTTGTCTTCATTGTTATAGGTATCCTATTACCCTTATTGTAATCTTGTCATAGATGCTATTATTAGGGCTTCTGTAGTGACTGTTGTTATAGTTTTATGTATATGTGTATGTATGTACATTTAAGGTGCTTACAAAGACAGCTTTTTTTGCTCGCTAAAGAAAGACAGAATTGTCATATACATATTTCTTATTTTACTCATCTTTATTATTTTTTTGGCTGAATAAACTATATGAATCTGACTTACCCTTTTTAGTATTGTCAACATCAAAGGCTGTAACTACAAAAGAAACTTTATCACTGTGTTATTAATGTTTTTTTCTTTATCATTCGTTATCTTTACGTTTTTCAAGCGGTTATCATGATTATCTTTAAAATAGATACATTGATAAATAAGTGAACAAATTTATAAACAAATTAAATAAAACCACAAGTAAACAAATCACTTCAATTATTGATAAAAAATGAGATGAAAAGAATAATAATGTTAGGAAAAAAAACGAACAAAAAAAATCTAATTGGGCCATAATTACCTCTTTATTCTGACATTATTCTTAATATTTGCGCGGGATTCCAGCGAGAGTAATTAATGTTACTGGACAATTATGGCTTAACAGGTAATTACCAGGGCAATTTTTTGCACGGCAACACATGTAATTACTTATTGTTGCTTCCCCCCTTTTTTACCACTTAGACTTCGGATTTCCCGTTAATTGGGCATCCGGTTTGATTGTGATAGATGCAAGATTATTTATAGATGGTAATCAGTTTTGTTTTTGTTTTTGTTTTTTGTTTTTTGATTGGCTCTTTTATGTCGTTCGTTCCGGTGGATGTTTGCGATTGTGTGAACTGAATCGTTGTTGATTCTGATGAGATTTAGATTATTTGCTTTACGAATGATTTAGTCTGTTTTTGGCTACCTCTCTCTCTCTCTCTCTTTATTTCTTTCTCTCTTACACTCACTGACTTTCTCTCTCTCTCTCTCTCTCTCTCTCTCTCTCTCTCTCCTTTCCACTCCCTGTCTATCCCATGCTATTCTTTCTCCCTTCCCTCTCTTCAATCTCTACACTTTCCTTTCTCTCTCTCTCTCTCTCTCTCTCTCTCTCTCTCTGCCCTTCTCCTCCCCCCTTCCCCCCTCCCCCTCTCTCTCTACCTCTCCCTTTCCCCCTTCCTCCCTCTCTCTCCCGTCCATAAACTTTGACCCTTACAAGCACTAATGGCACCCCCACTGATCCGTATATGGGAAAAAGAAGTTCGCGATTCTGGACGAAACAAAAGAGAAAGAGGGTGAACAAAAATGATAATAATACAAAGTTGTAATGATAACAAAATATAAGAACAAGCGGAGAAAAAATAACTTTTGATCCTGGTGGAAACAAAGGAGAAAGAAGACACCGGATTAAAAAGTAAAAAAAAAAAAGATAAAAATGAAAAATAAATGCGTTACAAAAGGGAAAAATGCGTTACAAAAGGAAAAAAAACGTTAAAAAGAGCGGAAAAGGGCGTTAAAGAGAGGAAAAAAGGCGTTAGAGAGAGGAAAAAAAGGGTGGAAAATAGCATTCGAAACCCCCCCTAGTTTCCCCTGACTGCATAATAGCCCAACCGGACAACGCGAGCTCTTTAAGCGAATGGCCTCATTAACCCAGGTTTAACTACCTCGTCTCCAGATTGAAGGAAGTGCGGGAAATTATGGTGACCCAGTTAGGTGTTTGTGAACGTGGTGGTGGGGGGGGGAGGGGGGGGGGAGTGGGAGGGGGAGGAAAGGGTAGGGCGTGCGGGGTGGAAGGGGGGAGGGGAGGGTGGGGTGTCCGGAGGGGAAAGGGGGAAGGGGGAGGGTAGGGTGTGTGGGGACGAGAATCATTTTAGGGGTTGATTTAGGGGAATAGGGGGGAGGAGGGGGGGGGGAAGGGAATCATTTTAGGGGTTGATTTAGGAGAAAGAGGGGAGGGGGGGAATGGGAATCATTTTAAGGGTTAATTTAGGGAAAATGGGGAGAGGGAGGGGAAGGGGGAAAGGTTATCTCACATTAGGCGAGGACAAGCGTAGACCCGCGCAAAGAGTCGACAGCATAAGCGAGTGGAATCGCTTATGCTGTCGACTCTTTAGCCATTGATAACCTTAGTGTTTTGGACCTTAGGGCTTTTGTCTTGAAGGGCTGACGAGAGGGCCGTGAGAAAGGAGAGAAGGGAAGGAGGGAGGGAGGAAGGAGCAAGGACAAGCAGAGAGTAGAGAAAGAAGCGGGTTCAAGGAGCGGGTAGCCTCCTGTAACCCGCTTTGTTGATTCCACGGGACGTTCATGCCTGCTCAGACAACGCGGGGAGACCAGCGAGAGAGATTGACGTTGAGTTCCTAAGAGGTAAGATATCTGAGAGAGTATCGCCATTACTCCTGTCACACTCACCCTTTCTCTTTCTCTTCTGTCTGTCTGTCTCTGTCTCTGTCTCTGTCTCTGTGTCTGTGTCTGTCTCTGTCTCTGTCTCTCTCTCTCTCCCTCTATCTGTCTCTCATTCATTCTTTCTGCATGTTTCACATCTAAGTATCTCACTCATTCATTCTCCTTCTCTCTCTGTGTGTCTTTCTTTCTCTCCATTCGCAATAAACAGATCGATACATTGTTTAGTCCTATCAACCTTCAAATGACTTTCTCTTTGATGATTATTGAAATCTCATTTACTGGAATATAGAATGTTAATGTGCAATTGTGTTTGTCTGTAAACCAATTTTTTTTCGGCTGTCGCAGCGTTAAACTAGCGCCTATTTCTCTGTCCTCCTAGCTATTTACCCGCATTTATAAGTGAACATCTTTCCGCGCGGGTTCCCAGAGCTCCGAAAATCGACTTCCTTTGTTTACGTATCCTTATTGGGAGAATGAGGTGGGGGGGGGGGCAGTTTGGGGATAGACAGCCGGTTTGTTAAAATTGTGCCAGGCAGGACCCAATGGATATACAGAAACACAGAGATGCATATACATAGAAATAAAGGCATATCTGTCTATCCATCTGATAGATATATATTTATCTACCTGCTTGCCCGGTTGATATGCATGTCTAGACTGATAATTATGCAATTATTTCTTTATTTATGCATATCAAGTATACGAATATGCTTTGGGTTGGGCCTTGCACAATTTTAACAAACCAGCCGATAGAAGTTACTTTAATTAAGCGGAGGCTGATGGTAAGGGGAAAGTGACTTCATTTTGAATAGTGAGAATGAGAGAGGAAGGAGAGGAGGGGGGGGGGATGGGTAGATCTTCGGCCCTGTGTTTGGAGATTGAAGGAGGAGGGAAGAGGGAAATAAGGCATAAATTGAACTACTTCCCTGATTGTAAGTGTTCATTACGTGGAAAGTGGATGGTTTGTTCACATTTTAATCAAATGGTGAAGAAATAACGAAAAAAAATCACACTGAATACACTCCAGCGTACCCACATATTCCAAACAGCTATAGCATTGTGGCGACCTTGCCATTTCTCCGCTGTTTGCCTTCCATTCTGAGAGGAACAATACGCTGACGAAGCCATAAGCAGCGGACCAATCAGCGATCACCGTTCCATCCATTCACAGATTTCTGCACGTTGTTATTGCATTGCAGGAAACGCAGATTTATTTCCATCGTTAACCCTGTCCTTGAGATCTTAAACTCGACTTTTTAGATTGGCTGGAAATGTGACGATTGTATTTTGCAAGGTATTTCGAATGAAAAGTAAGTTAGGGCTGTGTTTATTTTTTTCTGCTCTGTTATTGTATGGATTTCATAATTCGTTGTCACGTTTTCTACCACTTTTCGTACAGCAGAATGATACTTATGGTAGGAAAATAGATAAGGATATGAAGATATAAGCTCTTAAAAATATGTTTGAATATAAGCATCTAATATAGGACATTGGTTTCATAATATTGCAATGCGTTCCATATGATTCACACCAAAATGCAAAATTTAAGCTTTAGGAATGATTTCGGCCTCTATGACCATGCTTAGCAAGTAGAATTTTCGAGGCAGATGTATAGTCACCATTGGCACGTGCAAATCTTAACGAACTGAATACTGCCCATACATAGAAATACAAAACTCATTATGCCATTCACTGTTTTGTATTCAACCAAATATCATGCGATTATCAAATATATTAGTCTTTGCGATGGAACAAACATTTTATGTATATTTGTGCGTTAACAGTCGACAAATATTTGCATAATTGCTGATGATTTGTTACAGATAATGTGTTACAGGCCATTAGTAAGAATCAAATTGCATATATGTTTTAACATGTATATGAATATAATATGTTAAACGAAATTACTACTTAATGCGATAGCTTTTACTAAATGTCAGATATGTTAAAAACAGATTTTTTTGTACGTTTTCGTGGTGCAATTTCCTGGAGTTTGACTAATACAAACAAGGAAGTCTAGACATTCTCGTTATTGTTTAAATTCTTTTGACATGCTGTGCTGTGCATGTGTGCTTAAAGGGGAGGCCGTTCTTGAACTAACAAATAGTTGTAGGATAACTGATACATATATATTTTAAAGAATATATATATATATATATATACATATATACATATATATATATATATATATATATATATATATATATATATATATATACATACGATACAGCAAGGGATGTGGACAAACAATTAGACATTCATCTGTAATGATATATCTATACAGATATACAGATGATTTAAACACATACTTATGATGATTCTTGGTGATTAAAACACACATACAACCGCACAAAAACACACACATAGAAACAAACACAGGCACACATGCATATATATGTGTGTATGTGTGTGTGTGTGCACGCGATGTAAAAACACACACTCCCGCATATTCACACACACACATCTGTATTTGTATATATATATATATATATATATATATATATACACATATATGTATGTATGTATATGTGTATACATATATATATATATATATATATATATTCATGTCGAGATCATTCTTTTTCCATATTTAGAAGGGTGCATTGGTTCTAATTTTAAAAATGTATATAC
>NC_091568.1:40889569-40894569 GCF_042767895.1 Penaeus vannamei | reverse complement strand
GTGTTGGCGAGTGTGTTGAGGTTTTACATATACATTTATATTTTTCTTTCATTGCCTTTCTCCCGTATATTTTAAATCTTAAATAGAAAAATAGGTTAATCAATATCGTATTCTTAATCAGATTATATATATATATATATATATATATATATATATATATATATATATATATATATATATATATATTTACTATATATATGAATATATATATATATATATATATATATATATATATATATATATATATATATATATATATATATATATATATATACATATATATACATATAGATATAGATATGTATACTCGTGTGTATGTATGGATAACAATTGTTTGTATACTTATGAATATCTATATACATACAAACATACATGTATATATATATATATATATATATATATATATATATATATATATATATATATATATATATATATATATATGTCAAATCCATATACATATTAATTTTAAAGGTACAAGCATATACATTGCATAAAAGAAAGGTTTTCATGCACCCAGTAAGTGACAACAAAGAAACCGCAAAAAAATATTGTGTTTGTCGTTCTTATCCTCATAAATCATTTATATTTTCTTCGTTTTTATGAGAATTACCTTTTCCAAAATATCAATATTTACATATATTCATATATGTATATATACACACGTATTCCTTGATATAAATATACTTATAACCAGTTATTCTAGCACGGTATAACAGCATATCATCTGTCCAATAAAGATGAAAAACAATGTTCATGCATTTCACTTTATCATTACATTATGAAAAGATGAGACTTTGAGGAGATGAAATCATGCCTGAGGGAAGATTTTTTTTCTTCTTCTCCTTTTATTGTTGCTTCAGGTTTTATGTCTTTATTGTTTTTGTTGTTATTATCATATTATCATATATATATATATTTGTGTGTGTGTGTGTTTGTATGTATCTGTGTGTTTGTGTGTGTGTGCTGCATATTTACATTTATATGGCATTTGTATATAAAACTAATTGAATATAGACCATTATCTCCCTTCAGTGAATATCAGTTTCCTCATCATTATTGCTGTTATTAGCAGTCATGTGTAATCTCCTTATCAGCACAGATGCAATGGCACATAATGCTAGTGCCTTCAGATGTTCCATAGATATCGTTTGATTGTAGAATACATCGGTATATACAACGCAACGCTCTAAGACTGACGCGAATGATGATAAGCAAGGAGAGGAAGATAAGATTATTAAAAAGTGATGAAAGTCGCTTGCACCAGAAAGAAAAGAAAATGATTTTTTTTGAGGAATCATCCTTACCCTTTCTGTGCGAACGATAATTACAAAAAAATAAGGAGGAGGAGAAAAGAGAGAGAGAGAGAGAGATAGGGAATGGAATAGGGAGAAGAGGGAAGAGAGAGGGGAGGGAGGAGGAGGAGAGAGAGAGAGAGAGAGAGAGAGAGAGAGAGAGAGAGAGAGAGAGAGAGAGAGAGAGAGAGGGGGAGAGAGGGGGAAGGAGAAGAGAGAGAGCGAGAAAGTAAAAGACCGACCCTCAAAGTCAGGAAAAATATTTTTGAGAACACGAAAGAATCTCAGTCTGGGCTCAAGAATCATTATCATAAAAGCTCTTGCATTTTTTTGTTTTTGAGGTCTTGAGTGGAAGATATCACACGATTTTGACCTTTATGTCGGCTTAGATGAGGGACGAGAGTGGGGGAAGGGGAGGCGGGAGTGAGGAGAAGTAGGGAGGAAAATGGGAAGAGGGAATAGGTGAGGGAGGAGGAGGAGGAGGAGAAGGAGGGAAGGTGGATAAAGCTGCAATGCGGAAGAAGGGGAAGGAGGAGGGAGGGATGAAGGGAGAGTGAAGAAGGAAGAGGAAGACCAACTGAGAACAGGAAGAAAACCAGCTCAAGAGGGAAACAAGTCGAGTGGCTCCTTCGCGGGCACAATAAGCGTCAGAGCGAAGCCCTCCTGCGTCGGCCCTCCATCAGACGATCTTCTCCGACGAAGGCCTAATCACCCTCAACTCCAGGCGGTCGTCGGTGTCCTCGCTGTCCCCGTCGCTCACTCCCGAGCAGCGGCAACAGCTCGACCCCCGCCGCCACGCCCTCTCCGCCGCCGCCGTCGAGCGAGGGGCGAAGGAGGGCGTTCCCTAGAGCTGCGTCGACACGGTGTCCCCGGGGAGTCTGGGGGAGAGGTTGACGGGCACCGGCGGGCTGAAGAGGGAGCGGTAGGTCACGCGGAACTGGTGCGACATCACGTAGTACAGCAGGAAGTTGACGGCCGCGTTCATGAGGGCCAGGAGGTCCATCACCTCGCCCCAGTGGAGGTAGCACTTCCTGCGGGCGGGAGAGGAGGGCGGGGTTACGGCCTGTCGTCACTGCGCGGAGGGAGGCTGATCGGAGGGGACTGTGCTAGAAAAATGGTTGTATTCATTCTCTGCTTCCTTCTCACCTCATGTTTCTCACCTGCCCCCTCTCAACTTCCCTCTCTCACCTCCCTTTCTCCCCCTCTCACCTCTCCTTCCTCACCTCCCCCTCCCACCTCCCCTTTCTCCCCCTCCCCCTCTCACCTCCCCTCTCTCCCCCTCCCCCTCCCACCTCTCCTTCCTCACCTTCCCCTCTCACCACCCCTTTCTCCCTACACCTTCCCCCTCCCACCTCCCCTCCCTCTCCCACCACCCCCTTTCTCCCCCTCTCTCACCTCTCCCCCTTTCTCACCTCCCCTTTCTCCCCCAACCCCTCTCACCTCTCGTTCCTCACCTTCCCTCTCTCCCCCCTCCTTCCCTTTCTCACCTCCCCCTCTCACCTCCCCTATCTCCCCTCCCCTTCTCCACCCTCCCTTCCCCTTTCTCCCCCTCCCCACCTCTCACCTCCTCTTTCCCACCCTCCCCTCTTTAACTCACTCACTCCCCCTCCCTCCCTCACTCCCTCCTTCCCTCTCGCCTTACCTGAAGAAGGTCTGCCCGTAGATGCCGGAGAGGAGCACGAGGACCCCCTGCGGCAGCTCCGTCAGCAGGAACAGCAGCAGGACGGTGAGCAGCATCCGCGTCGTCTTCTCCGTCAGCTTCTCCATTCTCGGCAGCTTCTTGTCTCCTTCCATTGACGGCGTTCCCATCTTTATTAGATTTTCCTGCGCGGGGAGAGAGGGGGAGAAAGAAGAAAGAAATATTAAGAATGGCTAGATCTGAGTTTACTTTTATCCTTATCTTATCTACACACTGATCTACTTACCAACCTACTCCAATGCCGAATTTTCTACATAAACACACACACTCACACATGCATATACGCACTTCTGTATATAGTTGAATGGATTACTTGGTATATAACGCATGAAACATATCAAACCGGCTTAAGACATTATGAGAGGAAAGGACAGAGAGAGAGAGAGAGAGAGAGAGAGAGAGAGAGAGAGAAGAGAGAGAGAGAGAGAGAGAGAGAGAGAGAGAGAGAGAGAGAGAGAGAGAGAGAGAGAGAGAGAGAGAGAAGAGAGAGAGAGAGAGAGAGAGAGAGAGAGAGAGAGAGAGAGAGAGAGAGAGAGAGAGAGAGAGAGAGAGAGAAAGAGGAAGAGAGAGAGAAAGAGAGAGAGAGAGAGAGAGAGAGAGAGACAGACAGACAGACAGACAGACAGACAGACAAACAGACAGACAGACAGAGAGAGAGAGAGAGAGAGAGAGAGAGAGAGAGAGAGAGAGAGAGAGAGAGAGAGAGAGAGAGAGAGAGAGAGACAGACAGACAGAGAGAGACAGACAGACAGAGAGAGACAGACAGAGAGAGACAGACAAACAGACAGACAGACAGAGAGAGAGGGAAAGAAAGAAAGAAAGAGAGAGAGAATATATATAGACCCATAATCAACAGATAGGTATGAAGCCCTACATGTTATCTTCCGTTACCTCTAGACCACCAAACGCAATGTTCTCTCTGAATGGAATTCTTTCAATCCTATCTTTTGTTTCCCCTTTTTTCAATATTTTATTTATCTTCTGTTCATTTGCGTTTCCAATAGATTATTTTCCCTCTGCCTGAATTCCTCTCTTTTTGGTTTGTTTCTCTTTTTTTCCTTTCTTTTTTTTTCCTGTATGCATTTTTTTCCTGATCCCCCAAAATTATCCGATTCCCTCACCATATTATTTCTTCCTTTCTCTGTCTATTATTTACATAGTTTTTAATCATTACTATTATTATCATGATACTTATTACTTTTATCATTATCACCATTATTATTATTGTTATTATTATTATTATTATTATTATCATTATTATCATTATTATTATCATTATTATCATTATTATTATCATTACAATTTTCATTATTGTTGGTTTTATTATCATTTTTCATTATTATTATTGTCATTGTTGTTATTATCATTCTCATTATTATTATTATTATTATTATTATTATTATTATTATTATTATTATTATTATTATTATTATTATTATTATTATTATTACTATTATTATAATTATTATTATTATTATTATCATTATCTTTATTATCATTATTATTATTATTATTATTATTATTATTATTTTCATCATTATTATCATTATTATTATTATTATCATTATTATTAATATCATCATTATTATTATTATTAAAATCATTCTTACTCTTATAATGATAATAAAAAAAATCCAATGGGGCTATTTTGGTTTCTCTCTTTTTCTTATCTTCCTTCCCCTCTCTACCTTCCCAATCTCCATATTGTGTAATTCTTATCTCTGAACATCTTGCCTTCTGGCTTTGTTTGATTGCTTTCTATTCTACAATACGCTTTTTTCTTTGGAATCTTCCTCTGTGCCTTCTATTTATTCCAAATGATTTTCCATTTTTATTTGTATCTTCTCTATTTTTTATATATATTTTTTTTTACCCCTTTTTGTATACTCTGTGTCTCTCCCTTGTCCGTTTTTTTTTTCTATTTCTATTTTTGTATTCCTTCTACGCCTTTCATTTTACAGCTTCTCTTCCTCTTGTTTCTTGTTTGTCTCCCGTATTCTTTTTCA
>NC_091568.1:40880983-40889069 GCF_042767895.1 Penaeus vannamei | reverse complement strand
GGAAATGCGAAACGGATATTCTGAATAAAAAGAAAAAGTAAAAAATAAGAAATAAAAAGACATGGAGGAAATGCGAAACGGATATTCGGAATAAAAAATAAAAAGGAAAAAAAGAAGAAATAAAAAGACATGGAGGAAATGCGAAACGGATATTCTGAATAAAAAGGAAAAAAAGAAGAAATAAAAAGACATGGAGGAAATGCGAAACGGATATTCTGAATAAAAATAAAAAGAAAAATAATAAGATAAAATGGCATGGAGGAAATGCGAAACGGATATTCTGAATAAAAAATAAAAAGGAAAAAAAAAACGAAATAAAAAGACATGGAGGAACATTTGTTTAGAAATGTACTTTCACTTGCGTCATTCACGGATATTCTGAATAAAAAGGAAAAAAAGAAGAAATAAAAAGACACGGAGGAAATGCGAAACGGATATTCGGAATTAAAAAAAAAAAAAAAAATAGATAAAAAAAAAAAAAAAATAAAAAGACATGGAGGAACATTTGTTTTGAAATGCACTTTTCCCTGCGTCATTAGGGTCGTTGGCAGATGGTGGTGATGGTGATGATGGTGATGCTAATGACGATGATGGTGATGCTAATGGTGATGGTGATTTGGGATGATTGTGGGGGTTGAGAAGACAATGATGTTAATGAGGATAACTGGTCATGAAAGTGATGCTAATGAAGATGGTGAGGGTAATGATGTTGTTAATGGCAAAGATGATGGTGATGATTGTTCCTGTTATTATCATTATCATTATCATTATTATCATTATCATTAATATTACCAATATTAATATTTTTATAATTATCTTTATTATTACAAATTTTGTTATTATCATTAACATTATCCTTATTCTAACTATTATTACTATCATCATCATTGTTATGGTTGTTGCCTCTTGTTGTTATTTCTTATTATTATCAATATTATTTTTGTTATTATCAATATTGTTTACTATCCTATTATTATTATAATTATTGTTATCATTACTATCAATATCATTTGTTCACTATCATTATTGTGGTTATTACTATTATTATTATCACTATTGTTATTGTTATCATTATCATCATCATCATTATTATTATTAATCATCACTAGAATCATTATTATTATCATCATATTACTATCATAATCATTATTTTCATTATAACATGTTATTATTATTATTATTATTATTATTATTATTATTATCATTATTATCATCATCATTATTATCATTATTATCATTGTTATTATTGTTATTATTGTTATTATCATTATTATTATTATTATTATTATTATTATTATTATTATTATTATTATTATTATTATTGTCATCGACAATTGCATTATCACTATCATTATTAACATCATTATTATCATCATTACTATTATTACGATTATTATCATCATTACTATCATGACTTTCTTGATATCATTATTATTATTACTTTCATTACAATCATTATTATTAGCATCATCATCATCATCATCGTGACCTTTATTATTAGTGTTATTATCTTCATTATTTTCACTATTGGAAATGATAAGATTAAAGATATCTTTATCGTTATTATCAATATCATCATTACTATTATCATTATTATGATCATAATAATTATTAATTATATTGTTATTAGTACCATCATTATCATTGTCACTATTACTCTTGTTATTATTATCAACACTTTTATTTCCATAATCATTGTTTTCATTATTGATATAATTATCAGAATCATCATCATTATTTTTTCATTATTATAATTATCATTATTATTATTATTGTTGTTATTGTTATCATTACTATCATTATTGTTATCATTATTTTTATCATCATCGTTATTATCATTATTGTTATTATCCTTATTATCAACATCATTATTATTATCATCGTTGTTTTTGTTATCATTATCATTATCACTATTATCATTGATATATGATCATCATCCTTCTTAAAATCATTCTTACTATCATTTTATTATTACTATCACCACTATAATCATTATTATTATCATTATTAACATTATCATTACTATCAGCATTATTATCATTATCATAATTGTCATTATCATCATCACCATTTTTGTTATTATCATCATTATCATTATCATGAGTATTATTGTCATCATTATCATTATCACCATTATTGTTATTATCATCATTATCATTATGAATATTATTGTTATCATTATCACCATCATCACCATCATCATTGTTACTATCATCATTATAATTACCACTAAACGCGAGCAAACAACCAACAAACAAAATCATGATCAAGTTTTTCTGAAGCACGAAATCAAAAAAAAAAAAAAAAAAAAAAAAAAAAAAAAAAAAAATCGACCAATCAGGCCACATCAGGCTGAAAGCACGCCTTAATGCGTCCAAATAAACACTTGGCTAATATTTACCAAAGGTTGGCACCGCTTCAATGTGTATCTTGATGTAAACCAAGACGGGGACTCGCTCCCTCCTCCCTCTTCCTCTGCCCCTCCCTTCCTTCCTCTTCCTCTGTCTCCCCCTTCCCCCTTCCTCTGTCTCCCCCTTCCCTCTTCCTCTGTCTCCCCCTTCCCTCTTCCTCTGTCTCCCCCTTCCCTCTTCCTCTGCCCCTCCCTTCCCTCTTCCTCTGCCCCTCCCTTCCCTTCTCTCTTCCGACCCCTCCTCCCTTCCCTCCTCTTCCGCCCCCCTCCTCCCGTTCCTCTTCCGCCCCTCCCTCCTTTCCCTCCTCTTCCGCCCCCACTCCCTTCCCTTCCCTCCCTTTCCCCCCTCTCCCCCCCTCCCTTCCCCTCCCTTCCCTCTTTCGCCCCCTTCCTTCCCTTCCCTCTTCACCCCCCCCCTCCCTTCCCTTTTCACCAGCCTCCCTTCCCTCTCCCCCCCTCCCTTCCCTTCCCTCTTCCGCCCCCCCCTCCCTTCCCTTCCCTCTTCACCTCCCTCCCTTCCCTCTTCACCCCCTCCTCCCTTCCTTCCCTTCCCTCCTCCTCCTCCCTTCCCTCTCCACCCCCTCCTCCCTTCCCTCTCCCCCCCCTCCCCTCCCTTCCCCTCTCTCCCCTCCTCTCCCCTCCCTCTTCCTCCCTCCCTCCCTTCCCTCTTCACCCTCCTCCCTTCCCTTCCCTCTTCCCCCCTCCATTCCCTCTCCCCACACCCTTCCCATCCCTTCCATAACGTCCCCGTCTGCTGGATAAGGTCAAAGGTCAATCTGTCAGGTTGTGTCTATCAGTGTCCGAGCCAGGCATATGTGTTTTTAAGCGTCGGTTGGTTTACGACTGACTCTAATCTACACGTGTTAATCCTGTTTGCATAAATTCCATGTTATTTACTTTCGCGTGTCGCTAATGATCGGGCTTGTGCGTGTTAAAAAGGTTTGGATATTTTATTTATTAGAACTTGGGTTGCAATAAAATAAAAAAAAAAGATAAAAAAAAAATGAATGCTTATACTAATAGCGATGTGGAAATGGGGAAATAAATATATTGCTTTTAGATAAACAGACAGATAAATGGAGAGACCGATAGATATGAAGATAGATGAATAGAAAGAAAGAAAGAGAGATAGATAAATGAATAACTAGATGTAGAGGGAGGAGAGGGAGGGAGAGAGAGAGAGAGAGAGAGAGAGAGAGAGAGAGAGAGAGAGAGAGAGAGAGAGAGAGAGAGAGAGAGAGAGATAGACACTTGGAAGGGAAGAGAAGAGAAAATGCGAGAGAGTAAGAGGGAAAGAGGGAAATAGACATATAGATATAGATAAATAGGTATATAGGTAGATAGAAAGGTGGGGGAAAAAGATTTTGTATAGATACCTACTGAGTAACATATCTATTTTTCTTTCTACTTATTTGCTTACATTTAGTTTTAAAAAGTGTATGTGTGTGTGTGTGTGTGTGTGTGTGTGTGTGTGTGTGTGTGTGTGTGTGTGTGTGTGTGTGTGTGTGTGTGTGTGTGTGTGTGTGTGTGTGTACGTATGCATGTATGTATGCATGTATGTATGCATGTATATATGTGTGTGTGTGTGTATTTGTGTGGAGAGAAAGAGAGAGAGAGAGAGAGAGAGAGAGAGAGAGAGAGAGAGAGAGAGAGAGAGAGAGAGAGAGAGAGAGAGAGAGAGAGAGAGAGAGAGAGAGAGAGAGAGGCAGACAGACAGACAGACAGACAGACAGACGGAGACAAGAGAAAGAGACAGAGAGAGAAAACGAGAAAGGTAATAAAAAACATACATGTCTCGAAGATAAAAAACACACATCGTTACACTCGTTTCCACTTCGCCCATTAGATGAAAAAATCAACAAGAAAGTAATTAGAAAGATGACATAAATCAACTTCTAATGTGATTAATCAAGGAAAGGTTTTCAGGTCTCGTAATAAAAAAAAAAAAAAAAAATAGTGGAAATTTATGCACATTTTATGTAGATTAGGATGATTGATGCCGAATTTTAAATGAATATTGATCATATTGATAGGAATAGTTAGGCGAAGGAGCATATGATGAGGAGGTACGCAAAAGAGGAAGATAAGTGTAAGGAGGAATTGAGGTAAGTGGAAGAAGGAACAAGAAAGAGGTGAGGTAAGTAGATGAACAGTTAAGTGCGTGGAAGTGATAATTAGAAAACGTAAGTGGAAAGAGACATAAAAGGGAGAAAGATAAATGGTGAAACAGATACGTGCAAGGAAAAGATAAGTAGAAAATTTTAAGTGGAAAAAGAGATAAAAGGAAGGAGAGATAAATGATAAAACAGATAAATGCAAGGAAAATATTAGCAGAAGAATTAAGTAAAAGAAGGAACAAAACGTAGGAGAAATAAGTGGAAGAACAAAGAAATGTAAGGAAAGGGTAAGTAGAAGGAGAGACAAGAAGCAGAAAAAATAAACAAAGGAAATATTAAGTGGGAGAAACGAAAATAAAAGAGAGAAGAGGAAGATCAGACGATAAGGAGAATAACAGATAAGTGCAAGGAAAGAAGAAAGGAGATTAAGTGGGAGAATAAAAAAAGGATTACCACGAACCAAAAGGAGAAGAGGGAGATCAGGTGATAACAGATAAGGAGATGACTAACAACAGAAAAGTGGAATAATAAACAAGGAAAAAAATAAGTAGAAGTGGTAAGTGGAAGAAGAGATAAGAAGGAGGAGAGAGAAGTACAAGAACAGATAAGTGTAAGAAAAAGATAAGTAACAGAGGAGATGAGTAGCAAGGGAGATAAACGAAAGCAGTGATGAAGGGGAGGAAGAAAAAATAAAGAATAATTCTCGCGATCAAAAGAGGAAGAAGAAGATAAGGTAATAGACGTAGAGGGAATAGAAGTAGAAGCAGAAAGAGAATGGATATAGAAGACTAGAGTGAAAAAAGAAAATCACCAAAAGGGAAATAAGGGATAGAAGATAAAACGAGAAAGGAAAGAATAGACAAATATTGTTTGAAATACGTAATCGCATTGTTATGTCTAATAAACAAACACCAAAGGCACACACACACACAAGAAAAAAAATGAATAACTTTCTTTTCCTTACGTGTGTCTTTCTGTCTCTTTCACTCCTTTCCTTCTTTAAGATTCTCTGTCTGTCTGTCTCTGTCTCTGTCTGTGGCTCTGTCTTTGGTTCTCTCTCTCTATCTATCTCTGTATCTATCTGCCTTTCTATCTCTCTTCGCTAGTAACCATGTATAGTCCCGAGCTATTAACCCCATAGCAGAGACACGTAAAATTTTCCTCCTTAAGACAAAACGCATGAAAAGATAATAAAATGAATTCTGTTTATTCTACTGAACTCCCCCCCCCAAAAAAAAAAAAAAAAATAAAAAAAAATAATAATAAAAAAATAAATAAATAAATAAAAAATAAAAAAGGTAAAAGAGGATATCCTTTCTTGAACAAAGAGGAAGATTTTAAAAAATGATTATGATGAACACAGAACAAAGTTCATTATAATCCTCAAGAACCATACATGAGGGAGACATTCAGTATGGCAGAAGGGAAGGGAAGAGAGAGAGGGAGAGGGAGAGGGAGAGGGAGAGGGAGAGAGAGAGGGAGAGAGAGAGGGAGAGGGATAGGGAGAGAGAGAGAGAGAGGGAGTGGGAGTGGGAGAGGGAGAGGGAGAGAGAGAGGGAGAGGGAGAGGGAGAGAGAGAGAAATGCAGAGGGGTGTGAAAGCGAGAAAGAGAGAGAGAAAAACACAGACACACTGAAAGAATGAGAAAATAACAAAGAGTAAGAAAAAGAAAAAAGATTAGGAAAAAAAAGAGAGAAAAGAGAAATTGGAGATAAAACTCGATGGGGGAAGAAGTGAGAGAGAAACAGAGAAAGAAAAACGAAAGTCAAAGACAAAAATAATGATAACGATTAAAAAAAATAAATAAAATCGAGCGTTTTCAATTGAATTAACACATCAAAATCTATAAAAGTACCATCAAGCATTACTTACGTGATAAGTTATAACAGAAACTAAAAGTTCTAGTAGAGATTAATAGCAGAATAATAAGTGATTCCTTTTAAGAGTTCAGTATATGAATGTATAAATATTCGTGCAAGAAACAATTACACAAAAAAAAATTAATAACAAAAAAAAAAAACAATTCCACACACACACACACACAAAAAAAAAACTACATCGCCATCAAAGAAAATACGATTAGCACTTTTCAAATGATTACACAGATTATTATCTTGTTTTGGTAAAAAGAGGGAAAGAAAAAAGAGAGCGAAGGAATTAGTGTGCGAGTGTCCGTGAAAATAAAGGAAAACAAATGAAAATTTAAAATAAAAAGTAAAAAAAAAAAGAAAAAAAATCGCTAGATAATTGTCTTTCTTGCAATGACTATTATAGAAATAACAAGCGCAAATTATGCAAACATTATAAACACACACACCACACGCACACAAACATACACATGCGATATATATACATACATGCATACATACATACATACATATTTATATATATATATATATATATATATATATATATATATATATATATATATATATATATATATATATATATATATATATATATATATATATATATATATATATGTACACACACACACACACACGCATATATATATGTATATACATTTGTAGGTGTGTGTATATATGTATATATATGCATACACACACACACACACACACACACATACACATATACACACACACATACACATACACATACACATACACATACACATAAACATACACATACACATACACATACACATACACATACACATACACATACACATACACATACACATACACATACACATACACATGCACATACACATACACACACACACACACACACACACACACACACACACACATATATATATATATATATACTAAAATATTTCTTTCTCTTTCTGTTAGTAGTAATTGAAGCAAATCCACGTTCATCCGCACGCCGTGGAGAGGAAATCCCTTCTGGCGATTCAACTATTTGGGAAAAATGCCTCGTTTTATCCGGCGCGGCTGCGAACAACAGCTCCTCGTCCCTTGCGATTTCTCCTTTCACAAAAACGCCGCCATAAATTCTCTCCTTGAGACGCCGCATTTCCTCCCTCACGCCCAACTGACCGGTCGCAAGGTGAGAAGAGAGCATATCCGCTTAGCCGAACGGATCCGGATAAGAGAGAGAGAGCCGCAGCCACACGTACGGGCGAGTGCACGCTTCATTCGTGTCGTTCTACTTGGTGCAGCGGCGAGAGGACCTGTGTGGAGACCTGTGTGGAGACCTGTGTGGAGACCTGTGTGGAGACCTGTGGAGACCTGCACAAAGGGATCGAATCCTACGACGGTAACCATGGAGTTTCGTCCGGTTTTGTGGATCGATTTGTTCGCTCTGTGGCTCTGAATGCTCGTGTGAGGAGGTAGGTGTCGGTGTATACGTATGTGTCAGTGTATATATATGTGTGTGTGAGCGTGTAGGTGTCTGTTTTTGCTTCTCTACCTTCTGGTTGTCTGCGTGTGTCTGTGATATATATTTTTCTGTATATATCTTACGTAATCTAACCTACGCTTCTTTGCTATAACAAGAATATACGATTTGAAAAACCTGCTCGGACTATATTGCGAATAATCTTCTCTTTATCTCCTTAAAACAATAGTCAAAT
>NC_091568.1:40818020-40820520 GCF_042767895.1 Penaeus vannamei | reverse complement strand
CTCCCTCCTCCCTCCTCCACCACCACCACCCCTCCTCCCCTCCTCCCTCCTCCTCCCTCCCTCCCTCCCTCCCTCCTCCACCATCACTACCACCACCTCCCCCTCCTCCTCCACCTCCTCCTCCTCCTCCCTCCTCCACCATCACTACCACCACCTCCCCCTCCTCCTCCACCTCCTCCTCCTCCTCCCTCCTCCCCTCCCCCTCCCCTCTCCTCCTCTCCCCCCCTCCCTCCCCTTCCTCCTCCCTCCTCCCTCCTCCCTCCCCTCCCCCTCCTCCCCATCCTCCTCCCACCACCCTCCTCCCTCCCTCCCACCTCCACCTCCTCCTCCTCCTCCTACTCCCTACCCCTCCTCCTCCCTCCTCCTGCTCCTCCCTCCTCCTCCTCCCCTCCCCTCCTCCTCCTCCCTCCTCCCCCTCCTCCTCCCTCCTCCTGCTCCTCCTCCTCCCCTCCTCTTCCTCCCCCCTCCCTCCTCCCTCCCTCCCTCTCCCTCCTCCCTCCTCCCTCCTCCCTCCCCCCCCTCCCTCCTCCTCCTCCTCCTACCCCTACCCCTCCCTCCTCCTCCCCATTCTCCCTCCCACCTCCACCTCCTCCCTCCTCCTCCTCCTCCCTCCCTCCCCTCCTCCCTGCCTCACCTCCCCCTCCTCCCTCCTCCCTCCTCTCTCCCTCCTCCTCCTCCCCTCCCCTCCTCCACCACCTCCACCACCTCCTTCTCCTCCCTCCTCCTCCTACCCCTCCTCCTCCTACTCCTCCTACCCCTCTTCCTCCTCCTCCTCCTCCCCCTCCTGCATACCCTCCCCGCTAGACACGCTTCTCGCTCATGATCATTAGCGCCTCTTAACTTCCCTCTCCTATTGAATATTGCATGACTCTATATCACGTTTCCTGTTGCGCCACTCTAGGTTCGGGGGCGAGCAGTCAATTCCCTCGGAAAAAGGAAAATGAGACGAGGAAGAACACCCGGAACGAGGCGCGGCGCTAGCGGCTGGGGGGTATTATTGGAGAGGGAGGAAGAAGAGGAGGAGGAGGAGGAGGAGGAGGAGGAGGAGGAGGAGTAAGAAGAGAAGGAAGGGGGGGAGGGGGGGAGGGGGAAGAGGACGCGGAGAGATAAGATGTGGTGGAATTGTCTAACTTTGGGTTGTATGAATTATTGTCCTAATCTTTACGTCCTTTTCTATTCTTTTTCTGTGGCGTTTTCTTGACTTAAGTATAGGAAAACTCGCAGACACACCAACACACACTTATTGTATTCACGTGTGTGTGTGTGTGTACACACACACACACACACACACGGATATATATATATATATATATATATATATATATATATATATATATATATATATATATATATATATATATATACATATACATATATATATATATATATATATATATATATATATATATATATATATATATATATATATACACATACATATATATATATATATATATATATATATATACATATATACATATATACACACACACGGATATATGTATATATATATATATATATATATATATATATATATATATATATATATATATATATATATGTGGAAAGGTATGAATGAGAACGAATATCTTCACAATACATGGATATATTGACTGGTTTCGATATATATATGTCAGTATATACATTTTGGAGAATACACAAGAGAGAAAAATGGATGCTGATGAACACACGGTCAGGACCTTCGGTTGGGCGAGGCACGCGACCTCGCCGATGTTTGGTGTTCGCCTCTGTCGCGATGCTTTAGCTTCCATGACCTTTCCTTTCTATATATCATGATGTATTCAGCTGGTGATGTCCAGCTATCTCATCTACATGAACCCCACCATATGCTGGAAAATTTATGGTGACGGGAGATATATATTGATCCTGGTGCCACTGTCCAGTTTCACCATATGCGGGCCATACTTGTAGCTCGGGCCGCAGGTAGCATTGCAATTTGCCGGTGTTGTTTGTTGTTTTCTCGTAGCTTTTCTCGGATGTACGGGAGGCATGAGTGGTTGCCAAGTATTTGCCTGATCGCCTGGGAGATTACATGGAGGTAACATACATCACGGGGTTAGATCTTGAAAGTGGCAGCCCCTCTCCGCCTTCTCTGAGGTTCAGCAGGAGACCTTGGGGTATTTATGTTTCATGAAAGATATCAATATACATATGTAACTTCACTTTCAAGGAACTCAGGGCTGCAACTGCGTGCCCGAGGAAGAACCCCAATCACAACCCCAGATTTAGTTCTATTGCTGTGTGCGGAGTAATAATGGATATAATCATCTTTATTAGTCGGCTTCCTGTATACAGAAAAACGTAGGTCTTCATCACCCCGATGGATCAGAGTGTCCAGGAAAGGTAACTTCTGATTAGCCGACTAATAAAGATGATTATATCCATTATTACTCCGCACACAGCAATAGAACTAAATCTGGGGTTGTGATTGGGTTCTTCCTCCGGGCACTGAGGATTTGCAGCCCTGAGTTCCTTGAAA
>NC_091568.1:40813020-40815520 GCF_042767895.1 Penaeus vannamei | reverse complement strand
AAGCCATTTCCTTCTGAAAATGGTGATGATGATGATGATGAGGAGGAGGATTTATGGTGATGAGGATGATTGATGATGATGGTGATGATGATGATTTATGATGGTGATGGTGATGATGATGATGGTAATGATTTATGATGATAATGAAATGATGATGATAATGATGAAGATGATGATGATGACAATGGATTTGTTGATGACGATGACGAGGATGATGATGACGAGGATGATGATGATAATGGTAATGATGATGATGAGGAGGAGGAGGAGGATAACATTAATGATGATGCGTATGATAGTGATTCTTCTGCTCTTGTTACTACACCTACAAAACCAAGAACAACTACAAGTACGACTAATAATGATAATAAAGATAAAAACGATAAATATGGCGATAATGTTGACAAAGATGATATGGATGGTAATGATAATACTAATGATGATAAGAGATAATGATGATGATTATAATGATGATGGCGATGATGATTATGGAGACGATATCGATGATAACATTAATAACAACGATAACAATTAAAATAAAGATAATGATGATGATGATAATGATAATAATGATAACAAAAATAATAGTGATAATGATAATGATAATAATAATGATGATGATGATGATATTAACGATGATAGCAATAACAATAATGAAAAGGGTAATAATAATGATAATGATAATGATTATAATAATAATAACTGTTACCATTATTATTATTATTATTATTATCATTATCATTATCATTATTGTTATTATTACTATTATCATTATTATTATTGTTATTATTATTATTATTATTATTATTATCATTATTGTTATTATTATTACTATTATCATTATTATTATTATCATTATCATTATTATCATCATCATTACTATTATTACAATAATGATGATAACAATGAAGATGGTAATGATGATGATAATGAAATTTTTAATAATAAATGATAATCATAGTGAAGGTAATCTTGATGATAATAATAACAGCAATGATAATAATGATAATAATAATAATGATAATATTAACGATGACGATAAAAGTAATAAAGTGATAACAATGGTGATGATAATGATAGCAGTAATGATGAAATCATAAAAGAATATGATAATACATCTACACTTAAAACCAGAATATATGAAAACCACCTACATACCAGGACTCACATAAGTACAAAGAAATTCCAAATAAACAAGGAATGTACAACATATGCCCACTTGGATGAACAGGAAGGGAGGGGTGCAAGCAACAACATGCAACCGCAAGAAAGGAATTACTGTGGCTGCACATGACCAATCATGCAGAATAAATTTTGCACAGCAGCAAAGTGATTCACACAGAAGGAAACCACACAGAGGGTACGTCAAGTTAGAGAGGGGAGTGGGACAGGGAGGGAGGGAGGGTACAGGTAGAGAGCCCTTGTTTTTTATGAAGATGTCTCGCATTTGCCTTCATCTTGTGAGGTATTGTGTCTTTGCGTCCGTCTCTGACTGTCTGTCTCTTTGTATGTGTGTCTGATGGTCTGTACTTCTTTATGTCTGGTTGTTTTTCGGTCTTTTTCTGTCCGTCTTTCAGAGTCTCTCTGTCTCTGTCTGTCTGTTTGTCTGTCTGTCTGTCTCTCTCTCTCTCTCTCTCTCTCTCTCTCTCTCTCTCTCTCTCTGTCACTTCCTCTCTCCCTCCTTTCTCTCTCTCTCTCTTTCTCTCTCTCTCTCTCTCACTCTCTCTGTCATTCCCTCCCTCCCTCCTTCTCTCTCTCTCTCTCTCTCTCTCTCTCTCTCTCTCTCTCTCTCTCTCTCTCTCTCTCTCTCTCTCTCTCTCTCTCTCTGTCATTCCCTCCCTCCCTCCTTCTCTCTCTCTCTCTCTCTCTCTCTTTCTCTTCTTCCAGTGCATGAAGATAGTAATATGAGGTTGATATATATTTCGACAGGCCCTATGATTGGGAACATGGGATGGGGGGGAGGCACACAAAAGGAAACGCTGATTGGTATGTGGACACGATGGAAAATCATCATTACTGCTTTTAATGAGAGCTCGACAACTACTGCTCGCTACCCTTGCACCTAATTATGATGTAATTTATCTACTGTCTGTGGTGGTATTGTTACTAATATCAAGATTATTCTCAATACCACTACTACCGCTGATATTGATAGTTGTATAAGATAAAAGATTGTCTTTAGTAATGATGATAATGATGATTATGATTCCTGTGATAATACCTATACCCTTACGATTCATAAACATACAACAGTAATAAGAAATACACCAATAAAAACAACAACAGTGATAATAATACATATAAAAATACATCGATAAAAGCAACAACAGTAATGGAGAAATACATCAATAAAAACAACAACAGTGATCCAAAAATACATCAATAATAACAACAAGTGATAACAACACTAACGATGATAGGCCCACCCACACCACCAGTCCTATTAACAACAACGATAACAACACGAAGGCCAGCAACAACACTAACAACGACAGGCCCA
>NC_091568.1:40793020-40795520 GCF_042767895.1 Penaeus vannamei | reverse complement strand
TAACAAGAATGATTAGGGATAAGATGGATAATGGGTAAACTGGATGGAATATGTAAATGGGGAGGTGGAAATGGGTAAGCGTAAACCGGATGAAATGGGTAAACCGATAAAAAACAATGGGTAAAGCATATAAATTGGGTAAATTGCTAAACAGAGTTGATTGGGTAGATGGGGAAAAAATAGGAGATAGGTAAATAAAAGAAAAAGATATGGGTTAACTCAGAACCAAAGAAGATGGATAGAAATAGATAGGTAAAAGGCGAATGAAATATACAAATAAATAAAATACATGTAGCAAAACAGAATAAGTACGAAAACAGGAGCAAATGGTGAACGAAAAGAGTGGTCAGCAGCGAATCAGAAGAGAAGGATAAGTGATAAAACGGAAGAGACAAAATGACCGATAGGTAAATGGGTAAGCAAATGGGTAAAGTAGAGGAACAAACGTGGGTAAGTGCTAGACGAGGAGACAGATGAGTGATGAAGCAGACCCAGATTTTTTATAATCATTATCATTTTTATAATAATAAGTCATTCTGGAGAGCATTTATACCCATATTGAGAAGTTAACAAAGGGAAGTTGCACCTGGTATTTAGTTAATTTCTCCTTTGATTGCAATTACGGCACAATAAGATCATACAACACGCCACGAACCACATCTGTGTTAAATTGTACTGAATACGTCAATCAGCATTACGTAATGTATCAACATATTCTCCTTCGGTTTTACAATGGGGTTCAGTTTTTTCTTTTCTTTACCATAAGCTCTTAGGTTTCTTGTCTACTTTCTTTTCGGCTTATATTTGCTATCTACTCCCGTGCTGGCTGCTTTTACCGCCTCTATTTCGAAAAGCCTTTTCGCCCGTGCCTCGCCATACCCCTGACAGCACCACTCCCGCCGGCTGACTCTGTTCTTCACTTTGTATTTCGTTGGACTACTTCAGCTTTTGTGTTCCCGTGTCGGAGGTTTTCTCTTAAGGATGACGTAGTTCGGAGTACATTCTTGTTGGGGGTTTTAGGGAAAATCTCTTCTCTGCTGCGAAGGACTTAATTCTTCGGTTTTCGGGTTTTTCTGTCGAGTTTTAAAAGTGTGAAATGGAGGTTTTGAGTTCTGTGTTCCCGTGTCTTGCCTTCTCGACAGGCGTGAGGGCGGCTTTCTCTCCCCTTTCCGAGAGAAAAAGGTGTAATCTTGGAACATCAAGGCTTTCAGAAATTTGCTTTTCACTGCCTTTCCTTGCTCGTTAGGCAACAACACGCTAATTTACGTTTGCTAATAGTGACTATAACCGCACCGACTGATACAATTTCTATAGAAACTAAACTCATCCATCCTGCTTTAGGCCAAGAATGAAAACTTTCCGTTTGCTAATAGTGACTATATCCACACTGACTGATACAATCTCTATAGATACTAAACTTATAATCCATCCTAATGTCCCTAAATTAGGCCTAGGATGAAAAACAGAATCTACGTTTCAACTACAATCTAAACCTGCCATGATCCTACATAACAGGACAGCACAAAGAGGAGAATGATGCACCAGATTCAGTAATTCTAGAAGAAGCACACACATCACGTTCTCCCGAAGATGACATAGAGGCGGAGAAAGAGAAAGTCATAATAATAGTATTAAGTCGTTGTATAAGTACAGGATCGCGTGGAAATGCAGTGAGTATAATAGAAGCAAAAAGTCACTTGAAAATGTAATGAATATTATCTTAAGGTCTGTTTACATTTAGTGAAGACACACACACACACACACACACACACACACACACACACACACACACACATATATATATATATATACATATATATATATATATATATATATATATATATATACATATATATATATATATATATATATATATATATATATATATATATATATATATATAGAGAGAGAGAGAGAGAGAGAGAGAGAGAGAGAGAGAGAGAGAGAAGGAGAGACACAGAGAGAGACAGAGAGAGAGAGAGAGAGAGAGAGAGAGAGAGAGAGAGAGAGAGAGAGAGAGAGAGAAGGAGAGAGAGAGAGAGAGAGAGAGAGGAGAGAGAGAGAGAGAGAGAGAGAGAGAGAGAGCAGAGAGAGAGAGAGAGAGAGAGAGAGAGAGAGAGAGAGAGAGAGAGAGAGAAGGAGAGAGAGAGAGAGAGAGAGAGAGAGAGAGAGAGAGAGAAGAGAGAGAGAGAGAGAGAGAGAGAGAGAGAAGAGAGAGAGGAAGGGGAGAGAGAGAGAGAGAGAGAGAGAGAGAGAGAGAGAGGGGGGGACAGAGAGAGACAGAGAGACAGAGACAGACAGACATACAGACAGACAGAGAGAGAGACAGACAGACAGAGAGAGAGAGAGACAGACAGACAGAGAGAGAGAGAGACAGACAGACAGAGAGAGAGAAAGACAGACAGACAGACAAACAGACAGAGACAGACAGACAGGTAAATATATTTAAATAGGCAGAGGGAGAGGGATGCTTTTACTATGTATTTTGCCTTTTTCTAAC
>NC_091568.1:40783915-40785020 GCF_042767895.1 Penaeus vannamei | reverse complement strand
GAGAAAAGAGAGAGAGAGAGAGACGGAAAGACAAATAGACAAATAATTAGATGAATAGATAAACATATAGCGAGCGAGCGAGTGAGATGGAGAGTGAGAGAGAGAGAAAAACAGAGAGACAAAGATAACACTACAATTTCGATCTCCATAAAACTCGAAAGAAAAAGACAACACATGGTTCGAAAACAACTTTCCAAAACTTCCTAATAGTCAATCAGAAACTTTTGCTTATTGAAAGCAAAAATATCCCCCCCAATCACTCCCTCCCTCCCTCCCTCTCCCCCTCCCCCTCCCGCTCCGGAGCTTCGACCATGCAACAATTGCTTATTTTTTATACATTATTGTGTGTGTTGCAGGGGTTGGCAATTAAGTATTAATTACTCATTGGCTTTGATGGGGGGAGAGGGTATGAATAGGGTCGGCGGCGCCTGTCTGGTTCGCCGCAAAATTTCATGATGATTATATTGTTGTTGTGGTTTACGGGGTAACAGTAAATATAACTGAAATAATGATAATTCATGATTTTAACCATCTTAATGGTACCGATGAAAATATTAACAATATAAAGTAAACTAAAATAATAATAAAAACTAAAAAGAAACACAATTCTAACAATAATACTCAAAGAAACAAACCAAGCCATAAACATTAAAGTCTACCGTTAAAGATTTATCAGAAAACGGACCCATTTTTTATGATGGATCGCACTGCTGTTATATTCAATGTAGATTTATATGTACATCCGATCTGCCATTATGTACCAAAGACTGATATCTATTATACTCATGAAGTTTCCCGTAATTCATTTACACCTATTGATAATATTCACAGAAATCTGCCTTGACGTACCCCTGAAATTCCTATATACATACACACACACACAGACACACACACACACACACACACACACACACACACACACACACACACACACACACACACACATATATATATATATATATATATATATATATATATATATATATATATATGTATATATATTAGATTTCTCTTTCTCTCTTTTTATATAATCTTATTGATTTCCACTCTGCAAAAAAAAAAAAAAGAAAAAAAAAAAAAAAAAAAAAGCTAATTCTTCTCTTTT
>NC_091568.1:40766415-40768915 GCF_042767895.1 Penaeus vannamei | reverse complement strand
TCCTTCTCCTTCCCTCTCTTTCTCTTTCTTTACCTTATCCTCCTTCTCCTTCCCTCTCTTTCTCTTTCTTTACCTTATCCTCCTTCTCCTTCCCTCTCTTTCTCTTTCTTTACCTTATCCTTCTTCTCCTTCCCTCTCTTTCTCTTTCTTTACCTCACGCTCCTTCTCCTTCCCTCTCATCCTCCCTTCCCCTTTTATCTTTCTTCATAAATCAACCTTACGAGACGCGAGAAGACCCGACAGGATGGCCACGAACACTGAAGCCAGAGCAGCGGAGATTCTCACGGAGAGACAAATCGCTAATGAAACTCCCGATTTATGACATGACGAAAGGTCGCGGTCGATTACAGGAAGGATTCCGAAGTCGGTTCTAGCGATCGTAACGAGTAAGAAATGAGGAAAAGGGATATATATATACACACAGGTATATATATATATATATATATATATATATATATATATATATATATATATATATATATATATATATATATATATATATATATATATATATATATGTATATATATATATATATATATATATATATATATATATATATATATATATATGTATATAATATATAAATATAAATATATATATATATATATATAAATATATAGATATAAATATATATATATATATATATATATACGCGTGTGCGTATGTGTGTGTGTGTGTGTGTGTGGGTGTGTATGTGTATTTATACATATCTATATATAGATGTACGTATCAATTATTTATGAGTGCATGGGTGTAGGTATGTATGGACACATGTATACTTGCATGGATGAATATATACATGTATGAATTTGTGTAAGCTTTCATGTATGTATGAATCTGTGTACATTTGCGTGCAAGCATTTACCTCTGCTGTGGTGTCTCGCGTATTACGGGTATACCTCCATATAACGAAGCCACGATGAGTCACCTTACCTGCCTACCGTGAACACAAATCAGGATTGCTAATGGCGGGGTTTGATCTCGGAAACCTCCATAGATAGGAGTCACGAGCGTCTGCAACACTGCCAGGCGAATCTAACTAGTGTCGCGGGACTATTGGGAAGCGGAGCGAGCTAGCCTCCTCAGGCCCTCTTTCTCCCTGTTCTCCCTCCCTCTCTCGACTCCTCCCTCCCCTCCTCTCCCTGTTCTCCCTCCCTCTCTCGACTCCTCCCTCCCCTCCTTTCCCTGTTCTCTTCCCCTCTCCCGACTCCTCCGCTCCTCAGGCCGTCTTTCTCCATATTCTCTCCCCTTCTCCCGACTCCTCCCCTCTTTCTCCCTGTTCTCTCCTCTCTCGACTCCTCCCCCCTTGTCCGGCCCCTCTCTCTTCCTGTTCTTCCCCTCCCGACCTCCCTCCTCCCTCCTCTCCTCCTGCTCTTCCTCTCTCCCCGACTCCCCTTGTCAGGCCCTCTCTCTCCCTGTTTTCCTCCCCTCTCGACTCCTCCTCCTCCTCTCCCTGTTCCTCTCCTCCCGTCTCCACCCCCCCCTATCCCTCTCTCCCCCGTCTCCACACACAGCCTTCTCTCTCTCTCTCTCCTCATTCCACTTCCCTCTCCCTTCTCTCTCTCCCTCTTCCTCGCCTTCCTTCAACATTCTTTCTCCCTCCCTCCCCCTTCTCCCTCTCTCCTTTCCTCCTCTCCCTCTCCCTTAGTCTCCCCTTGTCTCCTTTTCAGCCTTCTCCTTCTCCTTGCTCTTCTCTCTCCCCCTTGCATCCATTCCGCCTTCTCTCTCTTCTCCTTCCGCACTCTGCTCCTCTTTCTCTCCTCTCCCTCGTCTCCTCTTGGGCTTCTCTCTCTCCTCCTTCCTTCTCCCCTTGAATTTTTTCTCTCCTTCTCCTCTCCTCTACCCTCAGTCTACTCCCTCTCTTCGACATTCTCCCTTCTTCTTCTTCCTGTCTCTCTCCTCTCCCTTCCATCAGTCTTTTCTCTCCTTCTTCTCTGTCGGCATTCCCTTCTACCTCCTCTCTCTTTTTCTTCCTCTTGTCCCTCCTCCTAGCTCTTTTTTCCTTCACTCTTATTCCTTATTATTCACTCTTTTTGTCTTTAACTCTTCTTCCCATGCTCCTTTAGCTTCCTCCCCTCTTCCCCTTCTTCCTATTCTCTCTTCTCTTCCCTCCTCCTCCTTCTTATTTTTCCGCTTCCGCTTTTTCTTTTCTTTCTCTTTCCCCCTTTTTTCCTCCCTTCACCACCCCCCACCCCCCAGCGCTTTCTCCTTTCCCATTTCCTTTTTCCTTTCTTTCCCTTCCCCCCTTTTCCCCCTCTCCCTTCCCCTTCATCCTCCCCCCGCTCTCTCCCTCCCCCCTTTCCTTCTCTTCCCTCCTTCTCCTACCCTTTTCTCCCTTTTCTCCTTCTTCCACCCTCTTCCCTCTCTCCCTTCTTCCCTCTCCCACACCCCTCCTTCATTCCGTTCCTCTTCTCCTCTTCCATCTTCCAATAAACCCAACAGTCATTATTCATCTTTCTACGTCATCCTGGGCCGAGTGATGACGTAATAATTTCAGAA
>NC_091568.1:40762936-40765915 GCF_042767895.1 Penaeus vannamei | reverse complement strand
AAACCCGATGGATATTAATTGGTGGCAGATGTCCATTTTGTGCTTGAGTTTCATTGAAATAAGAATTGGATTTATAGTTCATTAGAGCAATTCAAATTTACCCATTTTACTACTATGAATATAAGATCGTTATCACGAAAGAAAATAGAATATTTCATAAATAATCATGTTTCCCTTGTAAGAAAGCCTACTTGTGCCTTGTAATTATCATATGATCAAACTGCATCTTGAGTGACTGACTACAACTTTCTATAACAATCACCTTTTCTCCAATCTATAAAAAATGAATATCAGTTGTCAGAATTTTTTTTTAACAATGCAGTGTCTGAATGCAAATTGCAAGGTTTATTTATCCAAGTAAATTTTATATCGGACTGCAAATCTTTAGGTAATATCTTTAATACTGTCTTCTATATCATATGCGTAGGGACATAAAAGGTGAATGTTGAATAGATATCTTTTGGATGATTTTGTTGCTTATTTACAGGTATGAGAGCATGACTTGCTCCAAACGCTACCCTACACAACATGCAACAGTTATGCGTGAAGAGCAACATTGCACAGAAATGTTTCAAAATACCACCGATTTTTCAGCAATAAAAAGACAACATAGCTCAACTCCCACCCTTTTTTTGTAATTTTTTTGTAAGATTTGTAAAACCTACAACTACACGCCTAGAAATACGAGACCAGGATCTTCACATCAACAGCAGAGGGCAGAACCATCACTATATCACAGACCAGGAACATCACAAGAATTGATAGAAATTTAAAGAGACAGTCCATTAACTTAGGATTCCAAGCAAATCATATTTGAAACAGATAATCTTGAAGAAATGTGTACAGAAAATAGAGGTACGAACTTTCTTACTTTAATTTGATGCTAGTCTTAGTTTTCAATTTTGGGAACATTGGGAGGCATAAAAAAATGATTAATATGAATAAGTTTTTAATGCCTTGTCTTTAATCATATAGGTACGTCTGGGATGAAGGGAAGGAAAAGGTGGTCTTCAGAAGCATCTGAGAAGTTTATATTATTATTTACAGAACACTTTAAACAGTTAGGAGGCAAAGCAGTGCAGCGATAAAAAAAAAAGGCATAAGATAATTAGCATTATGAAAACATTAGTAAGAGTCTCAGTTTCATGAAATACACATTATATAATATATAATAGATATTTTGAAACCTAAGAGATGTCTAAAATAGTTTCTTAAATATGATTACGAAAAACATGACAAGAAGAAAAAAGGAAAGAAAAAACATGAAAAATCACAAAAGAGCGAATTTCACGCGCGACATTTCTCTTCTCTCCGACATGTTGGTGATAGAATAGTGAGTACGACAGTTTTTACTGAACATTATTGTCGCGCCGTCTGGCAGCGGAGAGTGTCGTCTTCGGTACGGACACGGTGGATTAGGATTAAACTAAATACGGTATTAAGAGTTAAGGACGCTACAGTAGACGCCCATAGACATAGATAGATATATAGATATATAAGTAAATAAAGAAATACATCTTTATCTTCATGTGTGTGTGTCGAGAGTAAACTCCTCTTTTTGAACCCAACATGGCGTCCCAAGATGCTCCGTTGGTTCAGGAAATCACGCGAAATTCCTTGCACGAGGAGCGGAGCGATGAGAAATGGCGTGGAGATATAAGGGTGATCACTCACTCGCGTGCGCCACTTCCTCCTTCGTCACTTCTCTGGGAGGTCCTGATGGCGGTAACCCTTCTTACATCCTTCATTCTAGATATAGCTTTCCACGTCTAACCAATTCAAAAAAAAGAAAAAAGAAAAAAAAAAGAAAAAAAAAATGTGGATAAATAAACAATCGGCATTTACTTATTTCTGAGCCTGGTGTGGCACTGAGCTTACTTGGCATATGCTGTTCTGGTGCCAACGGTATATGTCTCTCCATTCCCTTGCCAGACATATGAGAATATAATATAAAACGAGCATTTAGTTTATAAATCGTGAAAAAAATTGTTGATTATTGTGTGCGTATGCTAGGTGTGTGAGGATGAGAGGGGGGGCATGAGGGTATAGAAGCCTGTAATATTTCCGTTATTATTCTAGATTCTGTAAGATACTATATACGATGAGTCGTCCACCTCGCACCATCTTCAGGACTTTTTTTTCTTAATATAAATATTTTTTTCTTCTTTTCTTTAATATCTCCTTAAGTGTATACTTTCATGGCAACAAACAATTCAATAAATTCAACCTCTAACTCGCTTTCTCTCTCTCTCTCTCTATCTCTATCTCTATCTCTATCTCTATCTCTATCTCTCTCTCTCTCTCTCTCTCTCTCTCTCTCTCTCTCTCTCTCTCTCTCTCTCCTTCCTCCCTCTCTCCCTCTCTCCCTCTCTCCCTCTCTCCCTCTCTCCCTCTCTCCCTCCCTCCCTCCCTCTCCCTCTCCCTCTCCCTCTCCCTCTCCCTCTCCCTCTCCCTCCCTCCCTCTCTCTCCCTCTCTCTCTCTTTCTCCTTTAAATCCACAAACCTGAACGTAAATAAATAACCCAACCTAAAGATAACACTTACTGCCCAACAGTACCCAAGGCGCGGTAGGCTATGGCGGGGTACGGTCTGCGGCACGGTACACGGTACTCGGGCCACCTCTCCTCCAGCAGCACCCAGCACTCCGCCAGCCGCGTCCCCGAATAAGCCACTCCAGCACAAAGGATGATGATGAGAGGTACTCCAACCCAGCCTGAGGTATGGGTTAGGTGAGTCAGGTGACCCGTGTTCGTGTTGGCAAATGGAGAAAAAATGGAGGAAAATGGAGAGATGTATTTAAACGGTTTTGAATGTGTATCTTGGTCAGAAATATTGTGAATGAGAATGGATAGATTCACAATATTAGAGATGTATTTAAACAATCTCGAAATACATGTATGGGTGTCTTCGCAATACAAGAGATGTATTTAACCGGATTCGAATTAGTCTTCGTCAGAAATGCATGAATCAAAAGAGATA
>NC_091568.1:40732936-40740436 GCF_042767895.1 Penaeus vannamei | reverse complement strand
CACACACACACACACACACACACACACACACACACACACACACACACACACACACACACACGTGAATGGAAACGATAAACGATGAATTAACAAACGAATTTGTTAGAAAAAAAATCAGCAGATTATTCCCATGCGTCATTAAACATATATCAAGCTCATATGTACTGCAATCATTGAAAGCAAATATACATTTCCTGTATAACATTCAATAAAGTGTATGAATGCCTATTAAATTTATCTGTATCATGAAAACATAATCGGTTTTGTTTGCTGTCAAATTGCTTTTAGCTTTGGAACGACTATCATGATAACACAAAACAGAAAGATTTCCAGTTTTGGAACGGTGAACATATTATGAAAGTTACCACTAAGCCGTGACAATGAAGGCTGATAAAAGGCCAGATTTCAACTTTCGGTGAAACAGTGTTATTGCTTTACCAAAAGTGCAGAAGAAGATTAAGATAAAAGGGCAAGATAAAGAGAACTTCGTGTTGGGAAGACTGATAAGAAAATAGACTGAGGGAGAGAAAGAAAGAGAGCAAGAGAGAGAGAGAGAGAGAGAGAGAGAGAGAGAGAGAGAGAGAGAGAGATGAGAGAAAGAGAGAGAGAGAAGAAGAGAGAGAGAGAGAGAGAGAGAGAGAGAGAGAGAGAGAGAGAGAGAGAGAGAGAGAGAGAGAGGGGGGGGGGGAGAGAAAGAAAAAAAGAGAGAGAGAGAGAGAGAGATTGAAAGTGAGAGAGAGAGAGAGAGATTGAAAGTGAGAGAGAGAGAGAGAATAACAGATGAAACACATAGATATTGAGTAAATAAAAAAGATAAGAGCTAGGAGGGGAAAAGACCGAGAGAGGAAAAAAAAGGAAAAAGATATGATTCAATTGTGGGCCCAAAAGAACCAACCACAACTAGAGATACTCGAAGCTCAGGGAGAATGTAAAACGAAGGTATTTTCGGAAAAAAGGTCGTCTTCAGAGTCTCCCCTAACGTATGCAGAACACGAAAATGCGTAACTACATCGTAACAAGCCGAAGGAACAGTTATCTTCCGGTATAACTGCTTAAAGGCTCTCCATTTTCTATAAAAGCTCTATAGCATAAAACTTTTTTCTTTCTTTCTTTCTTTCTTTCTTTTGTTGTGGGTACTTTCGAATGTCTTTGGGTTGACTTTGGGTTCACATTATTTCATAATCACCATTGTTATCATCATTTTTGTTACTATCATCATTCTTCCTATCACCATTTTTGTACAATTATTAAAAGTATTCCTGCTGTGGAATCTCCTCATCTAACTAATAAAAAGAAATCAAAATGAATAAGAATAATAAATAAATAGATAGACAGACAGATAGATAGATTGACAATTCAATAATAGAAAATAATACATTAATAAATAAAATGCGGGATGATCGCACAGGGTAATCAGAAATATATTATTGACGATTATATTAATTACATTTTCAGCCGAAGGGGGGGGGGGGAGAGTGAAGGAGGGAGATAGAGAGAAACGTATGAATTGAGGGAGAGAAATATGGAGAGAAAAGGCGAAAGAAATATTGACGCAGAAATAGGGAGAAAGCGAAATAAACAGAGAGAGAGAATGGGGGGATGAAGAGAGAGAGAGGATAGATTGAGACAGAGAGATAGGGGGAGAGACAGGAGGAGAAAGAGAGAGAGAGAAGGAGAGAACAAGCGAAATAAAGAGAGGGGGGGGGAGGGAAAGAGAAAGAGAGAGAGAGAGTCAAAGTCAGAAAGTGTAATAGAGAAGGAGGAAAGGAGAGAGGGCAATTAACAATAATTCAATAATCTAGTTGAATTCCAATTTGTTACAATGGTTATTTTTGGTGTGACAAGCTGTCTGTTTTATATTATTTCTAAATAAATCTTTGTGTGCAAGGGATGGCCGGGGTTACCATTTACTGGCAGTGCGGGATTCGAACGCGGGGCAGCAGGATTGCTATACAAAACCGTTAACATTGCACCACACATTACAGTTTTTAAGGGGGGAGGGGATACGAAAAAAAAGAAAAAAAAGAAAAAGAAAAAGAAAGAAAAAAAGAAAAGAAAAGAAAAGAAAAAAGAAGAAAAAGAAATGAAAAGAAAAAGAAAAGAAAAGAAAAGAAAAGAAAAAAAGAAAAAGAAAAAGAAAGAAAGAAAGAAAAAGAAAGAAAGAAAAAAAAGAAAAGAAAAAAAAAACATATATATATATATATATATATATATATATATATATATATATATATATATATATATATATATATATATATATATATATATATATAAGAACTATCAATAATCTTCGTTTACTTTTTATAAGACATAGATATTCTTTGGTAGATAGATGTCTCAATATAATATTTATATAAAATCCTAGGTAACACATTTGGCGTCGGAATGAGAGTAGCATATTTTGCCAATTAATGTCATGCAATTCCACGCATTATCTGCATTTTTTGCAATTTGTTTGTACAGATAGGAAACATTAAATATATGAAAGCGTTTTTAAACATTCCAAAACAGATTTGTCATGATGTGAGTTTCAAGTATAACTATGTAAGGAACTTGTTGTGGTGTCATCAACACACACACACACACACACACACACACACACACACAGACACACACACACACACACAGACACACACACACACACACACACACACACACACACACAAACAAACACACACACACAAACACACACATACACACACACACACACACACACACACACACACACACACACACGCACACACACACACACACGCACACACACACACACACACACACACACACACACACACACACACACACACGCACACACACACAACACATAAACTGTCTGTCTCTTTGATATTGCTTCTACTAATTCTGTATTACTGTACGGTTACTTTCTAATAAAAAAAAAAAAAACGTATTAAATGGAATAAAGTATTTTGACCTTGCCTGTCTGTCTGTTTTCTGTCTGTCCCTGTCTCTATTTATCTATCTCTGTGTGTATGTGTCTGTGTGTGTCTGTTTGTCTCCAGCGAGCAATTTATGGCATTTTGTTCAGATTTGTAATGAACGATCTTGAGTTTTGTTGTGCATAAAGCGAGGGAAATACAAGTGTGAATATCCGCCAAAAAATAATTGCTATATGGCAGACTTCCACAGAATTTGTTTTTTCCAAAGGGGGCCAAGGAGTTAAAAAGGGGTTAAAAGGGGTTAAAACGTGTTAAAAGGGATTAAAAGGTGGTTAAAGGTGTTAAAAGGTGTTAAAGGTGTTAAAAGGGGTTAAAATGGGTTAAAAAAGGGGTTAAAAAGGATAAACTAGTCACCTTCCGAAGCATTAAGTTACTCTTATTTTTTAAGTGGAAAAAAAGAAACATTTTGAACCATACCTTTTGTTTATTATCTTGAGCACACCAAATGTCTAAAAAAAAAAAAGTCACAGATGAAAATCTAAATAAGGAGGAAACGGATCATTTTACAAATCAAAGATATTAAACTTAACTTCAAATTGGTCGCTTAAATGCATCGATTTTTTACGATACAATTTAAGAAAAAACACACTAGAGATACCGATAAAACGATACAGTTATTGAATAGCTAAGGCGATACCGATACTAATACAAAATTATCGATGGATATGTATCAGCAGTACAAGTATTATCTTTTCAATCTTTCTTCTCATTATCATTATCATCTTTATCGCGAGTGGTAGATAATGATGATCGGTTCAGAGCAGATTTGTGGAAAGGAATATTAGTATTTATTAGAGATAGAGTATGATTGATGAGCGATATTAATGGAAGGTTTAGTGTAGATGAGAGTAGATTAAGGAAGGTATGAACAGGAGAATAGAAAGAATTTTTATGTTCGAAGATTGGAACTAACAGCTGGGATTAGCGATCTCTGAATACTTTCAAACTATATAATGAATTTTATCACCGTGATTATCATTACTAGATATAAAAACGATTTTAGATAAAAATGCACTTGTAATAGTAGTATTGTTTTGTTCTTTATGGTAGATTATATTATGAACAAGGATATTATCCGCCATCACACTATAAATGATTAATGCAATTTCCCCTTTGAAAAAGTATTAGAAAGTTGATGATACTGTTGCCAGTATTTTTATTCTCTCTCTCTCTCTCTCTCTCTCTCTCTCTCTCTCTCTCTCTCTCCTCTCTCTCTCTCTCTCTCTCTCTCTCTATCTATCTATCTATCTATCTCTCTGCCTCTCTGCCTCTCTGCCTCTCTCTCTCTCTCTCTCTCTCTCTCTCTCTCTCTCTCTCTCTCTCTCTCTCTCTCTCTCTCTCTCTCTCTCTCTCTCTCTCTCTCTCTCTCTCTCTCCCTCCCTCCCTCTCCCTCTCTGAAATGCTCTCCCTGATGATGTACGTAGCTGTGCTACTGTGTCAACTTTTAAACGATCACTGAAATGTTATTTGTTATCACAGTATATCATATAATGTTTAACTGTATTTCATTTATATTTTATTTTTCTATTATTTGCCCTTACATCTTTGTATTTCCTCCTATACTGTAATTATTTGTGTATTTATGTATATATATATATATGTGTGTATGTCTGTGTGTGTGGATATATGTATATGTATATTTGTATGTATGTGTATGTGTGCATGTATATATACGTATATGCACATTGGGTGTGTGTGTTTGTGTATGAACGTATGTCTGAGCATATATATGTATGTGTATTTATGTATGTGTATGTCTATATGTATACATATATGTATGTGTATCTATATATGTATATGTCCATGTTTATATATGAGTATGTATATGAGTGTATGTCTATGTAGGTTTGCGTGCGTATGTGTATGCGTGTATATTTATAATTAAACATATGATGTATGTCTTATGCTATTCTGCCTGTAATTTCCTGTAATATCATTATGTACAATGTCATTCAGTATTAGTATGATTAGCTTACTTAATTACATTATGTCCTGATTTCTCTTCCTAGTTTTTAATGTTTAATAGTTCAAGGGGCCTTCCTAAGGGAGTTTCACCCCTGGAGGGCTCAGCCATACCACTTGTGTAATATGTTGTATTTTTGTTGATGTATTGTATTTGGCTACATAAATTATTTGATTCTGATTCTGATTCTGATTCTCTGTCTCTCTCTGTCTCTGTCTCTGCCTCTGTCTCTGTCTCTCTCTCTTTCTCTCTCTCTCTCTCTCTCTCTCTCTCTCTCTCTCTCTCTCTCTCTCTCTCTCTCACTCACTCACTTACTCGTATTCTTTTTTTTTCTTTCTCTCTCTCTCTCTCTCTCTCTCTCTCTCTCTCTCTCTCTCTCTCTCTCTCTCTCTCTCTCTCTCTCTCTCTCTCTCCCTCTCTCTCTCTCTCTCTCTCTCTCTCTCTCTCTCTCTCTCTCTCTCTCTCTCTCTCTCTCTCTCTCTATCTCCCTCCCTCTCCCTCCCTCCCTCCCTCCCTCCGTCTCCCTCCCTCCCTCCCCCTCCCTCCCTCTCTCTCCCCCCCTTCCCCTCCCTCTCTCTCCCCTCCCTCCCTCCCTCCCTCCCTCTCCCTCTCTCCTTCCCTCCCTCCCTCCCTCCCTCTCTCCCTCCCTCTCTCCCTCTCCCTCCCTCCCTCCCCCTCGATGACAGCCATACGCAGCCAATAACGATGCCGGCTCCTCTTACTCTTAACATTGCTCGAGTGACCTTTCCGTCTTTTCGCATTATCGGAAGCGGGTACACCGGCTTCTCCGACCTCCTTCGCACCACGTCGATCCTGTCAGGTGCAGAAGGTGGTCTTGTTAGAGTGGAATTTTATGCCGAGGAAGATCTGAAGACTGCTTTTAGGATATTATTTTATGTACATACACGCATACTCAAACGCGTACGCATACGAGGACACATACGCACAAATACACAACACTCACATACATACGTATACGCATACACACAAATACACACACTCACACACATACGTATACACATACACACAAATACACACACTCACACACATATATACACATACTCACACATATACATATACACATACACACATATATACACATACTCACACACATACATATACACATACACACAAATACACACACTCACACACATACATATACACATACACATAAATACACACTCACACACATACATATACACATACACATAAATACACACTCACACACATACATATACACATACACACAAATATACACACTCACACACATGCATATACACATACACACAAATACACACACTCACACACATACATATACACATACACACAAATATACACACTCACACACATACATATACACATGCACACAAACACACACACATACATATACACATACACACAAATATACACACTCACACACATACATATACACATGCACACAAACACACACAAATACATATACACATACTCATGCACAAATGTATGTATCATATATTTGTTTATCTATTCATAGACATATATTTAGTTGTAGATATACATATACTTCATTTGTGAGTTTACATGTATATATACGTGTGTTCAAGTCTATGTGTTTGTGTGTGTGTGTGTGTGTGTGTGTGTGTGTGTGTGTGTGTGTGTGTGTGTGTGTGTGTGTGTGTGTGTGTGTGTGTGTGCGCCTGTCTGTTTGTCTGAGAGACAGACAGACAAAGAGACATACACACAGATAGAGAAATAGAGACAGAAAAACAGACAGACAGACAAAGTTAAAGTCAAAATACTTTTTTCCATTTAATATGAGAGAGAGAGAGAGAGAGAGAGAGAGAGAAGAGAGAGAGAGAGAGAGAGAGAGAGAGAGAGAGAGTGAGAGAGAGAAAGAGAGAAAGAGAGAGAAAGAGAGAGAGAGAAAAAAAAGAAAGAGAGAAAGAGAAAGAGAAAGAGAGAGGGAGAGAAAGAGCCTCCGAAGGGGCTTCCCATCACCTTTAAAAGTTTAATCTGAAAGCGACGACGGAAGAGGAATTTCACAGAACAGGTAGAGAGAAAAAAGTTAACTGATCGCAACTCCAGCACAAAAAAAAAAAATAAAATAAAATAAAAAGAAAAATAAATAAAAAAAAAATAAAAAGAAGAAAAAATGACACTGATGCAAAACGTGAGCGACAGGAAGGTGAGACATATCGGTTCCCTGTCATGCATGATTTATCTAATCCTCTGCTTCCTTTTTTCCTCCTCTGTCATCCTTCGCCACCTCCTCTTCTCCCATCTACGTCCTCCAAATCTCTCTTTTTCACTTCTCTTCTCCTACTCCACCTTCCCTTCTACATCTTTCGCCATCTCCTCTTCTCCCTTCTTCGTCCTCCAACCCTCTCTTTTTCACTTCTCTTCTCCTATTCCACCTTCCCTTCTCCATCCTTCTCCTCCATTCCTCTTTCCTTCTTCCTCCTCCTATTCCACCTTCCCCTTGCCCTTCCATCTCCTCCATTTCCTCCTTTACTCATCCTGCTCCACCACCTCCTCCCTCTCCTCTTCCTCTTACACTTCCCCTTCCGCTTCTTCCTCCTCCTCCTCCTCCTCCATCTCCACCTC
>NC_091568.1:40692936-40695436 GCF_042767895.1 Penaeus vannamei | reverse complement strand
TTGTGTGTGTGTGTATAGATACATGTGTATGTATGTGTGTACATATATATGTGTGTGTGTGTTTTTTTTTTTTTTTTGTGTGTGTGTGTGTGTATGTAAATAGATAGATAGATAGATAGATAGATAGATAGATAAATAGACAAATAGATTAACAGATAGATAGATAGAGAGAAAGAGAGACAGAAAGATAGTGAGAGATAGATAGAGTAAGAGAGACTTGAACACGAGTCACGAGTTACGTTGCGCCTGTGGTTTCCTGGGGAGGGGGGAGGGAGGGAGGGGAGGGGAGGGAGGGAGGCAGAGAGGGAGGGAGGGAGGGAGGGAGGGGAGGGAGGGAGGGAGGGAGGGAGGGAGGGAGGGAGGGAGAGGAGGAAGGGAGGTGAGGGAGAGGAGGGAGAGAGGGAGGGAGGGAGGGAGGGAGAGAGGGAGGGAGAGGGAGAGAGGGAGGGAGGAAGGGAGGGAGGAAGGGGAGGGAGGGAGGGAGAGAGGGAGAGGGGAGGGGGAGCGTTGATGGGAGAGGATGGGGAGGGGGAGCGTTGAGGGGAGAGGATGGGGAGGGAGAGAGGGGGGTAGGGGAGGGGGGGCGACGGGTGTCCACAGAGAGTAACGAAACCTTACAACAAAGGTAAGAAACCTGAGCGGCTCACGGGGGACTTTGGACCTACTTCGGGTACTTTCACGAAGAGATAGAAAGATAGAGGAAGAGAGAAAGAGAGAGAAAGAGATGGAGGGACGGAGGGAGGGAGGGAGGAGGGAGGGAGGGAGGGAGAGGTGTGAAGAGAGAGAGAGAGAAAGAGAGAGAGAGAGAGAGAGAGAGAGAGAGAGAGAGAGAGAGAGAGAGAGAGAGAGAGAGAGAGAGAGAGAGAGAGAGAGAGAGAGAAGAAGAAAGAAAGAGAAATAGAGAGAGAAGCAGCCAGACAGACAGACAGACAGTCAGTCAGACAGACAGCCGTCAAACAGACAGAGACAGAGAGAAAATGAGAGAGAGAGAGAGAGAGAGAGAGAGAGAGAGAGAGAGAGAGAGAGAGAGAGAGAGAGAGAGAGAGAGAGAGAGAGAGAGAGAGAGAGAGAGAGAGAGAGAGAGAGAGCAGAAGGGATAAGAGAGGGAGCTAAAATCAACCGAATATTTGCTTCCTTCTATCTTCACCGAAGAAACAATTTTTTTTTCTCTCTCTCTCTCGATAAGACGCTGAATTATTTTCCATGAGATTATTTTAAAAAGAAAGATGACTTTTCCTTCCATTTCGACGTCACTTCTGTCTGCAAAAATATCCAATCAACCCTTTTTGCAAGAGTTGTTCTGCATTGCCAAGTTTCTCTGATCTTGGTGCCCGAGACTATCAGCAAAATTAATCTATGATGCAATTTTCATGTCCAAAGTTTTCATATAAAAGTTAGTAATTTAGAGTATCTTGCAATAAGTTACGGAAGATATAATTTACGTGTAATTTGAAAGTATCTTAAGTTATGAGGATTTTGTCCTGTAGATTAAATATATCTGTTTCTTTCTTTTTACTGGGGGAGCAGCTTTAGCATATATGTATGTTTATATATATATATATATATATATATATATATATATATATATATATATATATATATATATATATATATATATATATATATGTGTGTGTGTGTGTGTGTGTGTGTGTGTGTGTGTGTGTGTGTGTGTGTGTGTGTGTGTGTACGTTTATAGGATAATTGGATATACTTATATAACGGATATATATTTAGGTACTTGCAGACATGTTTTGACACAGGCTTCAGATTTTTACAAGGGGCCATATGAGAAACCTGCTTTGTGTCAGAGGACCACACCAACGATAACTGGAATTTGATTTGGCTCAACTTTCTTCCATTGTAAAATGCACTAAATTATATATTTAGTGCATTGTATATTTAATCAATATATATCTAATAAATTGTATATTTAATAGATTATATATTTGATAAGTTATGTATTTAATGGTCTATATTTGCCAAATTATATATTTAGTCCTCTCGCGGACCGGACAGGGACACACAAGGGGCCGGATGTGTCCCGTTGGCCGGATGTGGCCCAGGTCTGGTGTATGGGATCTGTAGAGAATCAACGTACATAATTCAAATTCTTTTCGTTATAGATGATTTAGGTAGGATGCAACCCGGATGAATGTCAGGTTGAAAGGAATTCCTTAATATTTAAAAAAAAAAGTTAAAGATAAATTGAAGTATATATATTTCTTTTTCTTTTCCTTTCTTTTTCTTTTCTTTTCTTTTCTTTTCTTTTCTTTTCTTTTCTTTTCTTTTCTTTTCTTTTCTTTTCTTTCTTTCTTTTCTTTTCCTTTCTTTTCTTTTTCTTTTCTTTTCTTTTCTTTTCTTTTCTTTTCTTTTCTTTTCTTTTCTTTTCTTTTCTTTTCTTTTTCTCTTTCTTTTTCTCTTTCTTTTTCTCTTTCTTTTTCTCTTTCTTTCTTTCTTTCTTTCTTTCTTTCTTTCTTTCTTTCTTTCTTTCTTTCTTTCT
>NC_091568.1:40597936-40607936 GCF_042767895.1 Penaeus vannamei | reverse complement strand
AATGATAATAATAATAATAATAATAATAGTAATAATGATAATAATAATAATGATAATAATAGTAATAATGATAACATTGATAATGATGATAGTAATAATAATAGCAATGATAATGATAATAACAACAACAATGGTAAGGATAATTAAAATATTAGTACTAAAAATCACAATAATAAAGATAGTAACAATAATAATGATCATTATAATAATGATGGAAACAATAAAAGATATCAAAATTATAGTGAATGACGAAAAAAATGATTATGAGTAGTATAGCAATCATAATGATATTATTGATAGTAGTAATGGTAATAGTAATGATAATAGTAATGATTATGGTCATCATTATCATTATTAAGATTATTATGATTATTTTTATTACCATTACTATTATCATTATCACTATTATTATCTTTATTATTATTATTATTATCACCATCATCATTATACTAATTTTTATCATCATTATCTTAATTTTCATCTTTATTACCATCATCATTATTATCATTATAAAAAGAATAATGATTATGATACTGGTGATAATAAGAATGATAATGCTGATGATGGTAATGGTAATAAGGATAATAATGATAATAATGATAAAATTATAAGATTAAAAATAATGATAATAATAGTAGTAAGGATAATACTAATAATAAAATGATGATGGTAAAAACAATGATAGTAATAATAATATTAATAGTAATTATAATAATAATAGTAATGATAATAATAATATTAGTAGTAGTAATACTAGTAGTAGTAGTAATAGAAATAGTAGTGATGCAAGTAGCAATAATAATGATGATAATGAAGAAGAATGGCAGTAATAAACATCTTGATGATAATAACAACAGTAATAATACCAATCGTAATAATAATAAAAATGTCAATGATGATGATGATGGTACGAATAAGAATAAGAAGACAACAACAAAGAAAATAACAACAAAAATAGCAGCAAATATATTGAAAATGATGGCATCAACAACAGGAAAAATATAACCAAAAGATAAAGACAATAACAAGAAAACAACAACAGCAACAAAAAGTCAAATAATAATAATATGAATACCCAAAGCACACAATTTCATTCCCGTCATCGAAAAACAGACAAACAAAATCCCATCAGCTATGACGATAGGCATATGCCAGTCATTGCATAAAGGTCATTTTCGAAAGATCAGCGCCTGGGAAAAGGGGGAGAGGGGGAGAGGGGGGGAAAGGGGGAGAGGAGGGGAGGGGGGGCGGGGGTGATAATGAGTTATGATGACTAGGCATATCAAATATGTATATAAAGGAGTGGGCATGACTTCTGGGCATCAGTCTCGTCTATCAGGTAAGGACAGCATCATCATCATGTAGCAGGATATGTTTGAGTGAAAATTCATGTGGTTGGGGTATTTTATTAATGAGATTTTGAGGGATAGGTCTATCAGTACTTATTAACAGGAGGATATATTTGAGGGAAATTTCATATTTCATATATTTTAAGGGATAGGTCTATCAGTGCTTATTGATAGGAGGATATGTTTGTGAAATTTCATGTGGTTAAGATATTTTATTGATAAGATTTTGAGGGATTGGTCTATCAGTACTTATGAATAGGAGAAATATGTTTGAGGGAAATTTCATGTGGTTGGGGTATTTTACTCATGAGATTTTGGGGGGATAGGTCTATCTGTGCTAATTGGTAGCAGGATGTGTTTGAGTGAAATTTCATGTGGTTGGGATAGTTTATTAATGACATTTTGGGGGATAGGTCTATCAGTACTTATTAATAGGAGAATATGTTTGAGGGAAATTTCATATCTCATATATTTTAAGGGATAGGTCTATCAGTGCTTATTAATAGCAGGATGTGTTTGTGAAATTTCATGTAATGGGATTTTGGGGGATATGTTTGTCATTACTTATCAGTAGGATATGTTTGGGTGAAATTTCATATGTTGGGGTCTCTTATTAATGAGATTTTGAGGGATAGGTCTATCAGTATTTATTGGTAGTAAGATATGTTTGAGTGAAATTTCATGTGGTTGGGGTATTTAACTGATGAGATTTTGGGGCATAGGTCTATCAGTACTTATTAATAGGAGAATATGTTTGAGGGAAATTTCATATTTCATATATTTTAAGGGATAGGTCTATCAGTGCTTATTAATAGGAGGATATGTTTGAGAAATTTCATGTGGTTAAGATATTTTACTAATGGGATTTTGGGGACAGGTCTATCTGTACTTATTAGTAGGATATGTTTGAGTGAAATTTCATATGTTGGGATATTTTACCAATGGGATTTGAGGGATAGGTCTATCAGTACTTATTAATAGGAGAAATATGTTTGAGGGAAATTTCATGTGGTTGGGGTATTTAACTCATGAGATTTTGGAGTATAAGTCTATCTGTACTAATTGGCAGGAGGATATTTTCGAGTGAAATTTCATGTGGTTGAGATATTTTATTAATAAGATTTTGAAGGATAGGTCTGTTAGTGTTAATTGGTTGTGTTTTTATACTATTTTTTGTGTTAATATAGGAAAAGGTTGTAATTTAATATAACGTCAGAGATCCTCACGTAACGTATGATTATCGTAAATTTTATTAGCATTGTTGATACCATAATTAATATTCAACAGTAATTTTTGTTATCATGATGATCATTATCACATGTTATACAAGTTGTAGTAGAAATACCACTTCCATCCTTTTCACTGCCATTATCAATATCATCATCATCACCATCCTCATTATCATCATCAATCATCATTATGCCATTATATAAATCTATTATAGATAACTAAGACCGAGATAAAATGAGTCATAACAACCTAAACTATGACACAATTTCCCCCTTTGATAAATAGTAATAATAACAATAATGAAGATAGTAACAACAATAATGATAATGATAATAATGATAGAAACATTTTAAAAATATCAAAATAATAGTAATGATAACGATAAAAAATGATTTTGAGTATTAAAGCAATGATAATGATAATATTAATAATAATATTGATGATAACAATAATGATAGTATCAATAATAGTAATGATTATGGTAATCTATTAAATGACTGCTATTAAGATTATTGTGATTATTTTTGTTGCCATTACCATTAATTATCATTCCCCCTCTGATGAATATATTATATTAAGATTATCATAATTATTCTTATTACCATTACTATTTATTACCATTCCCCCTCTGATGAATATATCATATTAAGATTATCATGATTATTTTTATTACCATTACCATCTATTACCATTCCCCCTCTGATGAATATATTATATTAAGATTATTATGATCATTTTTATTACCATTACCATTTATTACCATTCCCCCTTTGATCAATATATCATCATTTCCTCAGGGTGTTGCTATTAAGATTTTTGTAATTATTTTTATTACCATTACCATTAATTATCATTCCCCCTCTGATGAATATATTATATTAAGATTATTATAATTATTCTTATTACCATTACCATTAATTATCATTCCCCCTCTGATGAATATATTATACTATGATTATTGCGATTATTTTTATTACCATTATTATTTATTATCATTCCCCTTTTGATCAATATACTATCCTTTCCCTAGAATGTTGCTATGAATATTATTGCGATTATCTTTATTACCATGATGGATATATCATCCTTTTCTCAGGATGTTGCTATTAACATTTTTGTGATTATTTTTATTACCATTACCCATTTGATGAATATATTATTATCCTTTCCTTAGAATGTTGCTATTAATATTATTACGATTACTTATATTACCATTACCATTTATTACCATTCCCCCTCTGATAAATATATTATCCTTTCCTCAGGATGTTGCTATTAAGATATTGTAATTATTTTTTATTACCATTACTATTAATTACCATTCCCCTCTGATGAATATATTAAGATTATTATAATTATTTTTATTACCATTACTATCTATTACCATTCCCCTTTTGATGAATATATTATCCTTTCCCTAGAATGTTGCTATTAAGATTTTGGTGATTATCTTTATTACCATTACCATCTATTACCATTCCCCTTTTGATGAATATATTATATTAAGATTATTATGATCATTTTTATTACCATTCCCCTTTTGATCAATATATTATTATCCTTTTCTCAGGATGTTGCTATTGAGATTTTTTGTGATTATTCATATTACCATGATGGATAAATTATCCTTTCCTCAGGGTGTTGCTATTATAATTGCGATTATTTTTATTACCATTCCCCTTTTGATTATTGTAATTATCTTTACCATTACTATTTATTATCATTCCCACTTTAATTAATATATCATCCTTTCCTCAGGATGTTTCTATTAATATTATTACGATTGCTTATATAACCATTACCATTTATTACCATTTCCCCTTTTGAAGAATACATTATTATCCTTTTCTCAGGATGTTGCTATTATTATTGTGATTATTTTCATTACCATTCCCCTTTTGATTAATATACTATCTTTTCCTCAGGATGTTGCTATTATTATCATTGTGATGATTTTTATTACCATTCCCCTTTTGATTAATACATTATCCTTTCCTCAGTCTGTTACTGTTTTTGTGATTATCTTTATTACCATAACTATTTATTACCATTCCCACATTGATAAATATATCATCATTTCCCCAGGGTGTTGCTATTACTATTGTGATTATATTTATTACAATTCCCCTATTGATTAATACAATTATCCTTTCCTCAGGATGTTGCGTGCACTAGTTCTCTTGACGGCCGTGTGCTCCGTTCTCGCCAAGGATGGGTTCGCCGAGAAGTATGCTTACTCTAAGGTATGTCTTCGTTTTCATTCATACTTTGGCATGGTTCATACATACATACGTTATTATTTTATTATATTATACATATATAATTCATTCATACATGATATAAGCTTCAAAATCTCAGGAGGAAGATTTTAAGAGGAAATTTAAATGGTTTATTCGGCTGTGAAGGATTGTTTATAATTTCTGTAAAAGTTGGCAGTTGTATTGAATGTAATCATATTGTTTTAACCAAATTAGACGAGTTATGGTTTTATAACTTATAGTTTTAGTTTTATAGTTTCATATAGTTTTATGGTTTTTATAGCTTATAGTTTTATGATTATAGTTTCATAGTTATAGTTTTACAGTTGTAGTTTATAGTTCTATAGCTTATAGTTTTATAGTTATAGTTTCATAGTTGTAGTTTTACAGTTGCAGCTTATAGTTTTACAGTTATAGTTTCATAGTTATAGATTATAGTTATAGTTTTATAGTTATTGCTTATAGTTTTAGAGTTATAGTTCTATAGTTTTAGCTTATAGTTTCATAGTTATAGTTTTACAGTTGTAGCTTATAGTTTCATAGTTATAGTTTCATAGTTGTAGCTTATAGCTATATAGTTATAGTTTTAGAGTTATAGTTTTATATTAGTTTTACAACTATACTTTCGCATGTGTTTCGCCTCCTCTGAGAATGCACCTTTTCTCCCCAGGTTATGACCAACTGCTTCGGCGAAGACCTGTACTACGGCTGGTCGAAGGAGGTGTTCAAGGCCGTGAAGGAGTGCTACGGGGAGGAGGTGAAGCTTCCTGAGGCTGATGAGGAGGAGGAGTCGTCTTCGGAGGAGGAGGAGGTGGAGGAGGAAGTCTCGAGTCCCTTGGTAAGTGAGGAGCCTAAAGGTTGTGGTCACGTCAGATTGAGAAAAAAATTGGTTTGTTGTCAGTGAGGTTTAAATACTAGTTTGGGGTCCTTGTAGGCACGCACGCAACACATACACACACACACACATACACACACACACAAACATGGATACACACGTACACACACACACACACACACACACAAACACAAACAAACAAACCCACACAAACGATCACACACACAAAAACCCAAACAAACAAACCCACACACACGCCCTTACAAACCAACAAATTCCCATGCTTTGAATATCCTCCTCAGGGCCTGGACAGATTCAGCGGCCAGCCGATTATCCTCTTCTACCCTCCTCAAGGACAAGGCCAAGATGCAAGGCTTCCGGCCGACTTCCCATTCAAGCTCTTCTCTCGACGCCAGGTAAGATTCGCGAGCAGTTTCTCCCTCGAAAAAAAAGAAAGTTGAATTGCTATAAAGTTCGACTTATCTATAACAGCTGACAGGCGTGACTAAGATTAACACGTTCTTGTACCACGCTTCAAACTCTGCTGATATCGTGATATAACCATACCACAGGATTTTTAATATAAAACCCAGTACAGCATGAGCATCTGACTCCATTACGAAATGTATAATAATGATAATAATAATAATCGAAACAAACTATTGCACACTTCAAACCCATCATTATGAAGCAACATCACTAGCCATCATTCCCATCATAGTATCCAAAAACTGACCTTAATTTATCCCTTAACTAACGGACCGCTTTTTCCCCTATCATCTAGAAGCGCGAGGCCCCCCTGTACAGCGCTCCTATCATCAAGAAAATGGTCCAAAAGGTCAAGGCGAAGGTCAGCAACTTCACCTGCGTCATGAGGAAGATGAACTACGTGAGTATGAGGAGCAGGAGAGATCTGTAGCCTCAGATTCTTTTGTTATTATCGTTATTAGTATTATTGTTGTCATTGTTATTCATGATAACTTTGTTATTATCATTACTATTATAATCATTATCATTAACACTATGTTATTATCATTATCATTAATACTCTTATGCTTTTATAATTATCATCATTATATTCATTATCATTATCATTACTGCTATTATCTTTATTATTGTCTTTACAATTACTGCTAGTACTACTATCAATATCATCAGCATCGTTATAGTTTTTATCATGATTATTAATATCATAACTATTAGTATTCGTATCACCATTATTCCCTTTCTCTATTACGCAGCCATTTTCGATAAAACAAGAAAGAAAATGAACGAAAATAAAAGAAAAAAAACATTTACACATTCCCTCTCTTCCTCATCAGATTGACGACGACTTCAACATCGATTACAAGACGGCGATCGAAGAGACAAAGAAACTGGACATTGCTGACGACCTGAAGGAGGACCTCCTGGAAGCCATGGAGAAGTGCAAGGACCTTACGGTAGGTTTCGTGTGTGGCGCCTCGAAGTGTGTGAAGGAGAGGAAGAGAAGGAGGGGGAAGGAAGGAGGGAGGGAGGGAGGGAGGGAGGGAGGGAGAGAGAGAGAGAGGGAGAGAGAGAGAGAGAGAGAGAGAGAGAGAGGGAGAGAGGGAGGAGGGAGGGAGGGAGGGAGGGAGGGGAGAGAGAGAGAGAGAGAGAGGGAGAGTGAGAGAGAGTGAGTGAGAGAGAGAGAGAGAGAGAGAGAGAGAGAGATAGATAGAGAGAGAGAGAGAGAGAGAGAAACAGACAGACAGACAGACAGAATGAGTTAGAGAGGGAAAGAAAGAGAAATAGAAAAACCGTCCCTTGACCCCAGCCTCCTCCTGCAGATGTGCCTCCCCCTCGAGAAGTCCGGCTCCCCGATGCCCCTGAAGCTGCAGCGCATCGTCGCCCTCAACAAGTGCTGGAAGAAGGCCCGCCTCGGCGTCTGCATGAAGCACGACCTCATGAGGTACCTCAACTGGTTCGACGTCTCCGAGTTCCCTGCCGACGAGGACGGCGACGAGGGCTCGAAGGCCGAGAAGCTCCTGCACCTCCTGTGGGGCGTCGAGGCCAGGGACGACTTCCAGCTGTACTGAGCGGACGAAAGGGAACAGCTGGGGCTCTCAGCGCTTCCCCGTGTTTGCTGATGCGTCGCTTTGCCTTTTGGAAGAAATTCGTAAAGTGTCGCCGAATAAATCAAGCAAATTCTGAATTATGGTGACTTTAATTCCCATTCACGACACAATCACTTTGAGTCTAAATCAAGTGTTTCAGATATATCAATTTCCAGTTAGAAAGGGAATCCATGTAGTTTATTTTTACTTTTCTTCAAGTTGGCATACTTAGAAAACTTCAAATATACTCTAAACCTTAACATCACATTTCCATTGCTTTGTTACTTAAAGAGCAAACGGTTTACCTTCATCTTTACCATTATACTGTATGTAAACAGACACAGCGCCATGACACGATTAACAGCACTATCGTAATTTTGCTTTAGTCTGCCAGTCACGAGACAGAACACCTGTAGTTGCCACCACAGTACATCTTTTTTTCGTGTTCAAGGGTGTCTCAGCCGCTCTCACACGTGTGTTAAGTTCACCTACCTTGACCACACACACTCACACACACTCTTCGTGAATCCTAAATTCCAGGAAAATTCAAAGACGAGGACAAGGCATAGAGGATCATGACGAACGGCTTCTGAGACAACAAAATAATTTTGCTTGAATACTCAAAACATAGGATTGAAAAAAAGGAATAAAGAAAAAAAAACTTCACTCTTATCAGTCTGGAAACTTCGAAAAGCTTCTGTGGTACAGGCAGAATGGAAAGCTCCATTTTTTTGCCGGGCTAAGGACTGCCTGAAAGTTTTTTTTTCTCGAAAAAGTAAGGTTTTTATTTTTTTTCCATATCTCTAGACTTGCAATTTCAAAGTAAAGTCATTGAAGTTCTTTTGAAATTGTAAATGTACGCAAAAGGGATGAAAAGATTTTTTTCTCGCTTTTCTGGTCTTTAATTTTTATTCTTGTATATTCATATGATAAGCACACAAACACACACACACACACCAATACTCAGGTTACCTCACATCCTCATCATTGTTATTATCGTTATTACCAATACTATCATCAGTATCATCACTAATACTATTATGATATCATTATTATCATTATTGTCGTTATTACCACTATAATTATCTGTATCATCATTGATACTATTATATTATCATTATTATCATCATTATTACTATTATTATCAATATTACTACTACTGTTATCAGTATCATCATTAATACTATTATCCTATTATCATTATTATGACCATTGTTATTACTGCTATTATCACTATCATTATTATTGTCGCAATTTTCATTATCATGATTTCATTTCAAGTTTTATCATTATTTCATCTTTTATACACAAGTTACAATGATTGCTTTTTTTACACATGACCGAATTAAATTATGCAGGGTGTTTTCTAATCTTATTTTCTTGTGATAAGATATGGTATCAATTGCACGTTTCCGCCTTAATGACCAGCATCGGCCAAAAAGCATATTTATTTTACAGACGTGCATATGCTTATGCAATGTTTATCTATCAGTCTAGGCATGCATATCTACCGGATAGATAGATGAATGTATATCTGTCAGACAGATAGACACATATGCATTCATTTCTGTGCATGAGCATGTATATATGAATATTTACTGGCTCGTGTTTTGTACAAATTTAACAAACTGGCTGTAAGTCTTTATAATCTTAAAAATGAACAATACTGATGTATATACATATTTTGTAACACACGCACATAGCATGGATACACACGTACGGAATCACAAGCACACAGACAAACAGGTAAGTGTGCAAATGTGCATTCGCAGATGCTCACACCTGTCAAGCATACAATGAATATCATACATTCTCACTTACAAACACATAAACACGCTTATAAAGACACACCCACTCTCGTTGACAGTTACAAAACAAAGATGGTTTCTTTTGCCGGAATATCAGAGATTTTAAGGGAATAAGGAAGTGTGAAAGAGACGGAAAGCCGCCATAAGGTAGAGCTGAGTTCAAGGGGCAATGGTCGATGGAGCTGTATTGTGTTGATGACAACATTTTGTTCCATATTTCGGCTTTAAATTCGGGTATTAGGGTTATTTCCCATACCTATTGATCTTGTAGTCTGCCGGTGAATGATTGGGTGTTTGATAAAATGAATCCAAATCTTTGTTTTATTAGGCTATATTGTGGAAACGAATACAATTTGATAACATACAATACCGTACTATGATAACAATGATTTACAGTACTAGGGATTCTTTGGAATAGAGATTACATTGTATTGCAGTTTCACTA
>NC_091568.1:40585436-40592936 GCF_042767895.1 Penaeus vannamei | reverse complement strand
ATCCCGTACCATACATTCATCTCTTCATTCAACATTAAAATTCCAAAACCTCCATAACCTTTGACTGTTTCATCCTAACAAAATCCTTTTTAACATGAAAGAATCTTAGTCCATTTCGCGGCTGAGTCCTCGCAGCCGATCTCCTCTCTCGGACGGACAATTGGCTCCTCACGTCCCTTGTCTACGTGGGAGGTTTAAATGGTTATTTCCTTTCGTATGCGTTTGTTAGTGTTGATTCCTCTCCCTCCCTCTCTCTCTCCCAGTTTTTGCTCCTCTTTCCCTCTCCTCCTCCCTCTCTCTTTCATCCTTCTCCCTGTCCTCTCCCCTCCTCCCTCTTTCCTCCTTCTCCCTGTCCTCTCCACTCTCCCTCTTTCACCCTTCCTTGCCTCTCTTCCTCCCCCCTCCCCCGCGATAATACATAATATGTGTGCGTGTTGTATAAGCATATAAATCATAACATACATATACACTTTCATAAACATACATGCTTGATGTGTCACGTATGATCACTGTTACGGGAAAATGGTGATCTGGTACGAACTTTTACCATTTACATTCATAATGAAAATAATAATAAGAAAAATAATAAGAAAATAATAATAAGAAGAAAAAATTGTTGCCATATCTTATCTTAAGGCTTCGAACCTAAGTATCAAGAGTGTAAAACATATTCAGTACCTCCAAGGCTAATTTCCTTGACCTTGACCTCCCGTAGCAGGGTCATCGCCACACCCTTGACCTCCCGTAGCAGGGTCTTCGCTACACCCTTGACCTTCCTTAACAGGGTCATCGCTACACCCTTGACCTCCCGTAGCAGGGTCTTCGCTACACCCTTGACCTCCCGTAGTATGACCTTCGCAACACCCTTGACCTCCCGTAGCAGGGTCTTCGCTACACCCTTGACCTCCCGTCGCAGGGTCTTCGCTACACCCTTGACCTCCCGTAGCAGGGTCATCGCTACACCCTTGACCTCCCGTCGCAGGGTCTTCGCTACACCCTTGACCTCCCGTAGCAGGGTCTTCACTTCACCCTTGACCTCCCGTCGCTACACCCTTGACCTCCCGTCGCAGGGTCTTCGCTACACCCTTGACCTCCCGTAGCAAGGTCTTCGCTACACCCTTGACCTCCCATAGCAGGGTCATTACTATACCCTTGACCTCCCGTCGCTACAACCTTGACCTCCCGTCGCAGGGTCTTCGCTTCACCCTTGACCTCCCTTAACATGGTCTTCGCTACACCCTTGACCTCCCGTTGCAGGGTCATCGCTACACCCTTGACCTCCCGTAGCAGGGTCTTCGCTACACCCTTGACCTCCCTTAACATGGTCTTCGCTACACCATTGACCTCCCGTAGCAGGGTCTTCGCTACACCCTTGACCTCCCGTAGCAGGGTCTTCGCTACACCCTTGACCTCCCGTAGCAGGGTCTTCGCTACAACCTTGACCTCCCGTAGCAGGGTCTTCGCTACAACCTTGACCTCCCGTAGCAGGGTCTTCGCTACACCCTTGACCTCCCGTAGCAGGGTCTTCGCTCCACCCTTGACCTCCCGGAGCAAGGTCTTCGCTACACCCTTGACCTCCCGTAGCAGGGTCTTCGCTACACCCTTGACCTCCCGTAGCGGGGTCTTCGCTACACCCTTGACCTCCCGTAGAAGGATCTTCGCTTCACCCTTGACCTCCCGTAGCAGGGTCTTCGCTACACCCTTGACCTCCCGTAGCAGGGTCTTCGCTACACCCTTGACCTCCCGTAGAAGGATTTTCGCTTCACCCTTGACCTCCCGTAGCAGGGTCTTCACTACACCCTTGACCTCTCGTAGCAAGGTCATTACTACACCCTTGACCTCTCGTAGCAAGGTCGTCTTGACCTCCCGTAGCAGGGTCTTCGCTACACCCTTGACCTCCCGTAGCAGGGTCATTACAATACCCTTGACCTCCCGTAGCAGGGTCTTCGCTACACCCTTGACCTCCCGTAGCAGGGTCTTCGCTACAACCTTGACCTCCCGTAGCAGGGTCACCGCTACAACCTTGACCTCCCGTCGCAGGGTCTTCGCTACACCCTTGACCTCCCGTCGCAGGGTCATCGCTACAACCTTGACCTCCCGTCGCAGGGTCTTCGCTACACCCTTGACCTCCCGTCGCAGGGTCATCGCTACACCCTTGACCTCCCGTAGCAGGGTCTTCGCTCCATCCTTGACCTCCCGAAGCAGGGTCTTCGCTACACCCTTGACCTCCCGTAGCAGGGTCATCGCTACACCCTTGACCTCCCGTAGCAGGGTCTTCGCTCCACCCTTGACCTCCCGCAGCAGGGCCTTCGCTACACCCTTGACCTCCCGTAGCAGGGTCTTCGCTACACCCTTGACCTCCCGTAGCAGGGTCTTCGCTCCACCCTTGACCTCCCGCAGCAGGGCCTTCGCTACACCCTTGACCTCCCGTAGCAGGGTCTTCGCTACACCCTTGACCTCCCGTAGCAGGGTCTTCGCTCCATCCTTGACCTCACGTAGCAGGGTCTTCACTTCACCCTTGACCTCCCGTCGCAGGGTCATTACTACAACCTTGACCTCCCGTAGCAGGGTCTTTACTAAACCCTAAACTGAAAACGTGAATTGCAACGGCCTACTTCTCTGACTTCGAGCCTTCACATGAGATGCAATGTTGACAGTGCACAGACTCACAGGATTTCGAATACTAGCAGAGATCCTACTCTCCTATGCCCCTAATTAGAGAGGAGCGCTATGACATGACCGTGAGAGGGTGAGAATCAGGTATGAAACAACTTAAAGGGATAATTTTTACCTCCACCAGTGATTAAAAAGTAATTAATATATCGATAAATGAAATGATAAAATGATGGGAAGAAAAATGCAAGCGAGACGGGGAATGTTTATAATTTAGAATATTCTGTTAGGTACGTAAAAATGGGAATTGTAGTCTTGATCCTACTTCGAAAAGAAAGGGGGGGAGGGAGAGGGAGAGGGATAGAGAGAGAGAGAGAGAGAGAGAGAGAGAGAGAGAGAGAGAGAGAGAGAGAGAGAGAGAGAGAGAGAGAGAAAGAAAGAAAAAGAGAGAGAGATAGAGAGAAAGGAAGGTGGGGAGGGTGTAGTAAAAGAAAACGTAGCAAAAGATGTAAAATAAAATTGAGGAATGGGGTTATTCAGGTAAATCAATGCAGTAATGTTATGCTAAATACATTTACATATGGATGGCTCCAATTAGTGAACCGACGCGACCTCCCCGTTCCTCCAGCTTTCGGTAAACGTTTTTTCCAAAGCTATTAATATTAATGATGCTATCATCCTTTTTGACATTATCATTATCGCAGTGTTATTCGCAATAAAAACAGAAACAATAAAAAATCGAAAATCTGCCAAAAAAAAGGATAAACTGGTGAGTTCGGCAGTAATAGTGATTGACTCCTTTATGGTATGAATAAATGAATTAATTAACTAAACACAATAACCATGGTATGCGCGTACATGTCATCCTCGGCGGCATATATATATATATATATATATATATATATATATATATATATATATATATATATATATATATATATATATATATATATATGTGTGTGTGTGTGTGTGTGTGTGTGTGTGTGTGTGTGTGTGTGTGTGTGTGTGTGTGTGTGTGTGTGTGTGTGTGTGTGTGTGTGTGTGTGTGTGTGTGTGTGTGTGTGTGTGTGTGTGTGTGTGTGTGTGTGTGTGTATGAATGTATATATATATATACATATATATATATATATATATATATATATATATATATATATATATATATATATGTGTGTGTATGTATAAGTGTGTGTGTGTCTGCGTGTCTATGTATGTATGTATGTATATAATGCTAATAATGATAATAATAATAATAAAATGATAATGATAATAATTTCAACATCGCGCATCCTCAGGTCACGAATAAAAAAAAAGGTGAAAGGAGAGGAAAGAGGAAATAAGGAACGCCGATAAAAGAACAGTGGTAAAAAAAATGCTTTGTTTAATATATACATATTCATATATATGTGTATGTGTGTGTGTATGTGTGTGTGCATACATACATACATATATATTTGTATATATATTTATGTATATATATGCATACATATATATATATATATATATATATATATATATATATATATATATATATATATATATATATATATATATATATATACAGGGCCGCCGTCAGGCGGCTAGGGCCCCGGGGCAAAGAACAGGGCCGGGCCCTCAGGGCCACATCCTTTTTAGGTGTGAAAGCCTTTTTCAAATAGAAAACGCTCATATTCCCTTAATCTTTTATGTTCATATAAACTATATGTTACTCGAACTTGCAATCAAGAATATGTTACTAATATCACATAACTTAAAAAATATCGCTAGTTTGGCAGAAGATTGAGGACATTTTTGGAACCACTTCCTTATTTTTATTTCATCGATAATAACAAAATATTTGCTGTTGTTACAAGATTCACTGATGTTGTTTTAAGTCTTCTACGGCATTGCTTTATGAGCCTTTTTAATTGCGATGGCTTTTATTGCATCAGCAAAGTATTTTTTTTTCTTGTGTTTGCTCTTTATGCTTAATAACGCAAGGTCATTGAATCTCTCTTGCGTCATGGTATTGCGAAGAAAATTTTTGATAATATTGTTTGCTAAAGACTTTCTGCTGAGGCAACTGTAACTGGCAATGCGCAGAAGATCCTCAAAATAATACAAAGTTGTTAGTTGTTCTTGGGATTAAATAAGTGACTAATGTATTTTTTTACGGGCCCCGAAACCCGGGGTCGTTGCCTCTGCCACCCCCCCCTGTCGGCGGTCCTGTACTTATACACACACACACACACACACACACACACACATACACACACACACACACACACACACACACACACACACACATATATATATATATATATATATATATATATATATATATATATATATATATATATATATATATATATATATATATATATATATATATATATATATATATATATATGTATGTATATATACATATATATGGGGGAAACGGTATGCATATATGCGTAAATGTATATAGAGCTATACATGCATATATATATATATATATATATATATATATATATATATATACATATATATATATATACATATATATACATATATATATATATATATATATATATATATATATATATATATATATACATATATACATATATATATACATATATATGTATATATATATATATATATATATATATATATATATATATATATATATATATATATATACATATATATATATACTTTTGGTCAAGGGAAGGCGTTTACCTGTAAAATATCTTGCATCATTTCAAGGCCTTCCTTTTGAAGGGTGTTTTGAAGCGAGAGCCGGTTGAGGATTCAACTATAATGACTTGCCTGTTTCTCTAAGGTGGATATATAAGGGCCCCGTCTTCGCTGCCCAAAGCCACACGATCGGCTAACAACGCACAAGGTGAGGGCCTGTTTTCCTCCTCTGGCTCTGTGAGGAAGGGGGGGTGGGGGGTGGGTATTTTTCACGGAGGGGCAAGCGTGCTTTCCAAATTTCGTGTTTTGACCTTTTGGCGCCGGTTATGGGTTTGATGTCGGTATATTGGTTTAGTTTAGGTTTAATTTTGGTTTTATCAGTTTGCTTTCACAGAAGTTCGGAAAGCTCTGGCCATAGAATTACGGAAGAGTTGGACAGGGTTTCGTTAAATAGATTTCTTGGTTATCAAGGCCATAAATGGGGCTCTAATACAACTGACGGGTCCATTGCCAGTGCGATTCCTAACAGTAAGCGGTAGATGTGCATTTTGTAACTGGGCACTGGGGCATTACTGAGAACCTTGCACTCTGTATGTATATTCTAGAAATATAAATAGATGAACAGTAAAGATAAAAGTCATTATGACAAAGATCTTTTATGATTATTAGGACTGTCATATCATTCTTGTTATTCCTATCAATGACATAGTAGGTATTGCAGTTATTACTTTAGTTATTATTACTATATTATGATCATTATGAAACTGATATTACGATATTTAGAATATATTTTTCCTATGTGTATCTGTTAAACTGTGTTCAGTTTAGTTATAGTACTTCCTAATGGCTAAGTAAGGTTATCAATAGCATAACAATGATTCATAATATTACACGTAATTCACTCATTTATAGCAACAAAAATAAAAAATGAAAACACTGAGAGCAAAGACCTCATTCCCCAAAATCCATCCTACTGCACCTGAATCACACAGACGAGGAATGTCTTAATTGGATCCTAAATCCATATGCAGATCCTGTTCATTCCTCCAATTCTAGTCAACAGGCCTTCTGGTATGTCCTGCCCCCCCACCCCACCCCCCTCTCATGAAGATTCACGATATGTCCTGCCCCCCCACCCCACCCCCCCTCTCATGAAGATCCACGATATGTCCTGCCTGCCCCCCCACCCCCCCTCTCATGAAGATTCACCAGTATCATTTCCCTTTAACCCTTCTCACATGCCGAGAAACCGGTGAATTCTTTTACTAAGGTGCCCGTTAAAGTAACAAATTCGGGTAAAATTGTTAGTCCTACCCTTAGCACAGGCAACGAGAGAGGCAAGGGAGACAAAGGTCGCGTTAATTTGGCCCAAATTATTCAATGCACTTTGGGAGTCTGAGTGTGAATAAAAAAATTTTTGCTATCGTTCTTTCTTCATTATTGATACTGTTATCATCAGTGCCGCCGGTTTTTGTATATTTATCATCCTTATTATCATAATTGTTGATGTTCTCAGTAATGGCGTCGTCATCAGTCAGCGTTGTATCTATCATTAGTAATAATTGCTTCTTTTCCATTATAATTTGTGATTTATTTTTCTTATAAATAGATAAGCAATAAAGATAAGAGTCATTATGACAAAGATCTTTTATGATAATTTGGACTGTGTGTATGTGTATGTGTGTGTATTGGTAATCAAATATGTAATTAATCCGTCTTTAAAGACAGGAAGAGATAATAGAACCGATATCCTCATCCTCAAATATCCCGCAGGATGCTTCGTCTCGTGGTCCTGTTGACCGCCGTCTGCGCCGTCTTCGGGGACAGCTTCGCCAAGAAGTATGGCTTCTCGAAGGTACGTCGCGATGCCCTCCAACCCTGAAAAACACTTTTGTTTAATTGTATTTTCGTCAGTTAAGAAAATGAAAGATTGGAGATTTTTTCATAGACAGTTGATCAAGAAAATTCGATTTCCTTTTTTTTCTTTTCCAGGTGATGACGAATTGCTTCGGCGAAGACAATTATTATGGATGGTCGAAGATGGTGTTCAAGGCCGTGAAGGAATGCTACGGGGAGGAGACGGTCCTTCCCATGCACGGGGCCCCTGACATGGAGGAGGAGGTTGGGTCCTTTGATATTCCTGGAATAAGAGGAGGATACGATGTGAAACGAGGATGTCTATATATCTAAGTTGTATCTAGTAGTATATACAACTATTTTCTAGTATA